>NW_022589711.1:75385941-75542571 GCF_004348235.1 Phoca vitulina | reverse complement strand
GGGGCGAGAGGGGGGAAGCGGGGGTAGAGAGAAAAAGAGAGGATACAAATACAACAGTATGGCTGTGCACACCAAATTCGACTTGGATTTGCGAGATCTCAGGCAAAGCACGAAGGTGAAGCGATCCTGTTGGCAGAGAGTGAGCCCCCTGACAGCTCACCATTCAAGCACCCTCACTTCTCGAGCGCGAGGGGGGGGGGGGGGGGGCGGGGAAGGGGACCGCGGAACGTTTCAGGCCAAGGAGACGCTCGCGGCGGCGGCATCTTTTAAGACTGACCTGCTTTAAAAGTGCCACTTTAATGGCCTAGGAAATAACTAAAATTACTTACCAACGTCTGCACCCAAACTGGGAGCCCCAGATCGGGTTTTAGGAGGCAGTATACGAAACGCCGGGCTGGAACCCGAATGCAAATCCATCAGCTGCTGCCCCCAAATCGCGCACGCAGGAAGCGGCGCTCGGGAGCCCCCAGATCAGCCCATCGCCGGAGCCTCCGCCAGCATGTGCCCCCCCCCCCCCCCCCGCACCCCCGGCCCCTCCTCCGCGCCAACTGTGTAAATCAGCCGCCGCAGTCCTCTATCCGCGCTTCGCAGGCAAATCCCTGCTTAGGAAGCAAGGAAGCAAGTGATCTCTCTCTCTCTCTTCCTCTCTTATTCTCTCCTCTCATTCTCTCTCATCTCATTCTCTCTCATCTCATTCTCCATGGGTCACAATCTGGCAGCTCTACAAAGAGAAGCCCTGTAAAATTGAGTGGCAGGAAGTCAGCATTCTGTATCTGTGGATTGATTTTAACTTTTATTTGCAAATGAGAGGTGGCTGTTTGGAAAATTACAGGCCAGGCCCGAGGGGTTTGGGCGGGGTCATCAAATTAAGAGCATCTGAGCTGTATTGATGGGCGGTATCGCTAAACGCCTCGTAGAAGCTGTTTCCAAGTGATTTACAGTGCCCCCCCCCACCCCGCTTCGTGATACATAGGTGACATTTTGGAAGTACACAGATTTCCTCGTCTGTTTACACTCACCAAGAGGGAAGAAAATAAAACTAGAGTGAGGGGAGGTGTGAGGGGCGTTTGCTGGAGAGATGCTGGATACTATTTTGTGACAAATTAAATGAGGACACTTGAGCAATTATTGCACCTATGTGAAAGTATTATTACAACATTATATACCCACTGGAGGCGACCATTACCCCCACTGCAGTCGTACTAATGCAGTCATTTAATGTTCCATTCAATCTGCAGTGTAAACCAACGCAGTTTTTTTTAATAGATCCCTTTCATCAGCGACTGTGTTGGAGAGAGGACAATCTTCCACTAACTTCCAAACTGAATAGGAAGTAGTCCCAGGAATCATCTTTGTATCTCTTGCCATTCCTAACTGAAGTGAATGGAATAAATTGTCCAAGACAAGCAAAGTTGTGTAGCTAGTATAATGTAGACATAAACTGACCTCAACCCTCTTTGCAAAAGCTCTCAAAGGAGCTAACTCAACCCTTACAAAGAGTACTCTCTTTTATATATGAAAATATGCCTGGAGGTATGATTTTAGCCTTTATTTAATGGATTTTCTGTATACTATGTTACACCATTGTTACTCTATGTTATATACATATTATACCACAAGTCTAGTGTCTGTATTACCTTCATTAAAAGAGAGAAGAAGATGCAACTGTTCAGAGTGAAAACCAGGGGCCTGTGGAATTCTTTTGGATTTTGTACATAAATTAGCCAAATTCAGTATGGCAACTGTGTTGGTTGTGCATAAAGTGAATTTAGATTGCTTTTTAAACATAATGTTTCCATTTGTTCTTCACAATGTTGTTCTTTAAGATTATTTAGATTAATAGGGTATCTATAGGGACCTAGAAAGTGGTGAAAGCAACATTATAACGAAACATGCTTTTATTTATTTTTATTTTATTTTTTAAAGATTTTATTTATTTATTTGTCAGAGAGAGAATAAGCAGGGGGAGCCGCAGGCAGAGGGAGAAGCAGGCTCCCTGCTGAGCAGGGAACCTGATGCGGGGCTCCATCCCAGAATCCCGAGATCATGACCTGAGCAGAAGGCAGTTGCTTAACCGACTGAGCCACCCAGGGGCCCCTTATTTTTATTTTTTTAAAGATTTTATTTATCTATTTTTAGAGAGAGAGGGAGTGTAAGCTTGGGGGGTTGGGCAGAGGGAGAGGGAGAGAGAGAATCTCAAGCAGAGTCTGCACAGAGTCAGAAGCAAGGCTCCACCTCACAACCCTGAGATCATGACCCCAGCTGAAATCAAAAGTTGGTTGCTTAACCGACTGAGCCACCCAGGCGCCCCCCTATACTTTTAAATATTGTTTTTCAAATCTACTGGCACACATTCCAAACCCTCCTCAGTAGTTTCTTGGGTAATAAACGCTTCCATGTGAAGCATATGTGAAGACATGGATAAGAAAAGAGTATTTGTCTTGGGTTTTTCACTTACAAGGTCTCCAAATTGAGTTTTAAAAGATATATCCAGGAAAGGTTGTGAAAAAGGTACATCTCTTGGGTGCCTGAGTGGCTCAGTTGGTTAAGCAACTGCCTTCAGCTCAGGTCATGATCCTGGGGTCCTGGGATCGAGCCCCGCATCAGGCTCCCTGCTCCTCAGGGAGCCTGCTTCTCCCTCTCCCTCTCCCTGCCACTCCCCCTACTTGTGCGCACTCTCTCTCTGTCAAATAAATAAATAAATAAAATCTTTAAAAAAAAAAGGTCCATCCCTATAACAAATCAGTCTGATTTAGGAGAGACTGAGCTACATCAGTAGGCTGATGAGTCATAGAGATGTTTTTGGCCTTTTCAGGTGGTTGCTCAATTCGAGGAGAATCACTCCTGAGTACACCATATTCTATGTGGGCAAGTGTGAAATCACACACATGCCCCTGAACCTCAAAGCTGGAGGATATTAGAGTAACCCTGAAAGACATCAGGCAACATCATTCCTAAAATAGCTGAATCTCTTTAACTTTTTGGAGTTTTTTCATTTTATTTGATTTTCATTTATTTTGATTTTTGTCCATAAGAGAACTCTGCATGTGTTAATATATTTACTCTGAGCAGATTTTGTTATGGTTTGATGGTACTGGGGAGCTACAGAAGATTGAATAGCTAGGATGGGTTGTTAGTGTTAAAAGTGAGTACTTCCAACATAAATATTTCAGGTCAGATAAAAATGCTGTGGGGTAAGTGATTGTGATGATCCTTTGAGTGATTCTTTGTTGTGACTTTTTAGTGCATTCTGCATAGGTATTTATTTACATGCCCATAGTTTTATATACATATACATATATATATTTAGTTCCAAGGGCGTATATATGTATATATATTTAGTTCCAAGGACAACAGTATTTTTCAGTTTCCTTTTAACTATTCTGTCATTTTCCAGAGAGAGTCAGTGGTATTAAAGTGAATAAAGTAGACATATTTTTCTTATCTAGCATATATTTTACTCATTCTGATTTGAATAAAATAAATACATTTTTGAAAGATAATACTAATTAAGGTAGTACTAGAGAGTTTCTTTTATAATGGAGCGTTCACCCAAGAAAGCTCTAAACTCTGCAGTAATTTATGATTACATACCTAAGCCATCTATATATTATATTCATCTGTTTTTGTACAAGCATTCATGAAGCCTCTCTCTATCCTTTTTTTGTTTTGTTTTGTTTTGTTTGGTCCATTCCAAATAATTTTCAGGCTGACAAACTACATGCTTGATAATTATCAAAAAACTAATTGTATCTTCATTTGAGCAACTTTTGATACCAACTTTGAAACAATTGAAAATATAGTTACTCACACAATACAATTTTATAAATGAAAATTTAGTCTGCAAAACATTAAGCAAATAAAAACATGATAAAACAGAAATTAAGGGGCACCTGGGTGACTCAGTCATTAGGCATCTGCCTTTGGCTCAATGGGGAGCCTGCTCAATGGGGAGCCTGCTTCTCCCTCTGTCTCTGCTGCTCCCCCTGCTTGTGTGCTTGCACTCTTTCTCTCTGTCAAATAAATAATCTCGAAAAAAAAATTAAATGTTAGCATTTATTTGAAAGAATTCAAAGGATTGAACAATTCAGACTGAAGGTTACATACTTACATAAATGTTTATTTGTGTATATCTTCCTGTAACTCCATAGAAGGAACATGTTTGAAAGGTTTTATATTTTGTAGACATTCCAAAGCCATTGGTAACTTTGTTTTTTCAAAAACATCTTGTAAAATTTAGTGAATCACATATTTGTGGGTGATACCTGCATTATCATTACAGCTAACAAGATATACATATAGAGAAGTAGTTACAAGATATTCAATTAGACATTGATCTTTTCTATTTTGCTTTACTAAAACATTTAGAAGCACTTTGTAAGCTTCCACCTAATGAAACCTTAGGTTATCTTTGAAGTAAACATGTGTTTTAATCTCAAAGATTAAGTGAACTATTTTAGAACTCCCAGAGTTTATCTAGCATGAACAAAGCTTCCAAATTTTAATTTGTAGTCTGGATTAAGCCTAGAAGTTATTGTTTCCTTTATAAGAGATTTTCTAAAATTATTTGAAATTAATAGATTGTGGATATTAAGATTAAAACCACTGAGAAAAAAAAAATTCAAAGATCAAGATAAGGGGAAATTAATCAAATATATTTGTTGAAATAAATTAAACTGTGGAATAATACATCAGGAAATAATGAATAGGTATTGTATGTAGTGGAAAGAGGTAAATCACAAGTTTTAGCAGTGAAGGAAGTTTTTCTTTTTTTTTAATATATGAGAAAAGAGAATGAGAATAATTTTATAACATCATAGAATCTCAGAATTAAGAGGGACTTGAAAGGTTACCAAGTCTGACTAATTATGTGATATTCAAATCCCTATTTTACTATCCTTTGCCAAATTGTTATACAGACTATGGCTTAATATTGCCTGTCATGTGGAGCTTGGTGCATTTCAGGGCAGATGATTTTGTTTGGGGACAAATCTAATTGGTAGAACAAATTTTAAGCAAACTTAAACAAATGTTTTCTTTTATTTCTCATTAAGTAGTCATAGTTACCCCCTTAAGGATATGTTTCAAGTTCTAAGGTAATGAACTTCCTACTTATTTGAGTTAGGTTTATAATCATGCAGAGAAACTCACCTGGCAAGTAGAAATGTTGAACTAATCTTCAAGAGATGAGTGAGGGCTAGAGAAGGAGTCATTTAAATTGGAAGATAGGGGCGCCTGGGTGGCTCAGTTGCTTAAGCAGCTGCCTTTGGCTCAGGTCATGATCCCAGGGTCCTGAGATCGAGCCCTGCATCGGGCTCCCTGGTCAGCAGAGAGCCTGCTTCTCCCTTTCCCTCTGCCTGCCTCTCTGCCTACTTGTGCTCTCTATCTCTCTGTCAAATAAATAAATTAAAAAGTCTTTAAAAAAAATTGAGAAGATAATTTAAACTATAGAATTTGTGATAACTACTAAAGTGACAAAATGTTAAAGGGCATGATAATGCTTAAAAGTTAATTATGAAATACTTAAAATATTTTAACTAGTTTTTCATGGAAATCCCTTTGGAACCACATTTGAAGTTCTATATGTGTCTTCTTAGTCTACTAATTTAAAATTAACTACAGCATCATTGAGGAATAGTATTGGCATCAGATAATGAGGCCAGCAAGCCTAAACAATACCCATAGATATTTATAAGTCAAATCAAATTTCCTCTGGTTTTTGAATTTTTGAAAGCTATTTGAGAACATGAATATGAAATAACTTTTTAAATGAGGCTGATTTCAGTATAAAGCCTGATGAAAAATTCGTTCCCACTGACCATGGTACAAGATAAAAGGCTTAATATGATTGTGTGCTGGAAACCACAGATAATGGAAATATTATGTACAACTTTGCATTTTAAGAATAGAACAAGAGTGTTATGAAATACTGAATATATATCTGAATGTTAACAATTCTTAAAGTGACTGAAATCCAAAAAAATAAAGTTTCTCTGAATTTGGCTGCCTCCCCTGTATCACTCTGCTGAGTTACTTAGCTTCTTTTAGCTTTTATGTTCTATCTAAATCTCCTTGCACATTTCTTTGTTGTTAATTAATGTTTAGTGATTCCCTTATCTGTACATCTGTCTTCTGCGTATTAAAATCGATGGGGTGTGTGTGTGTGTGTGTGTGTGTGTGTGTGTGTGTGTTTTCACATTTGGGCATTTAAAGGTAAATACATGATTCCATGGGGGCCAATTTCTTTCCTTTCATATCCAACAAAATACTCTTCTTTAACAGATGAATGGTCTGAATTTTATTTTCTCTAATGGTAGTGTTTTTCAGAATTTGGTGAACGGTAAAATGTTTATTACAAATATTTTAGCAAATATTTAAAAAAAATAAAATAATTTAATAAACATATGTGGCACAACTAAGATACCATTCACCCACCGTTTTTTAATGATGGCAAAATTATCAGACAATGTAGAACCTATAATGCTATTAACTTGCCCTTATCCAAAAAAATATAAATTACCTTATAGAAATGTGACCAAAAATATAAATAAAAGATAAAGAATATTTGCGTATTTGGGCATGTATTTTAACACACACTTAATATTTTTAAAGGAGGGGCACCTGGGTGGCTCAGTCGTTAAGCGTCTGCCTTCCTCAGTTCATGATCCCAGTGTCCTGGGATGGAGCCCACATCGGGCTCTCTGATCAGCAGGAAGCCTGCTTCTCCCTCTCCCTCTCCCCCTGCTTGTGTTCCCTCTCTCGCTGTCTCTCTCTCTGTCAAATAAATAAATAAAATCTTTAAAAAATATATTTTTAAAGGATAGTCTGACCTAAAACTAGTTTGTTTGTTTTTAATTTCTTATATTAGATATATTCATTAAAAGGGCAGTGGCAAAATGTCTCATGTTATTAAGACAGTGACAGAGTGCTAACTTCCCACCCCTGCCCATTTTGAAACACTTTACGGTTGATTTTGTAATATTTCATTGGAAATGCCATTAAAAAGTAGCCAAAAAGTATTTACACATATAAAAATGATACATATGCATGTGTATATCTGTGCGTGGGCTGGGAGGATATAAAATAAAAAATTAATGGATTCTTTATAAAATCTTTTAATTGTTTCATCTCAAATTGTTTTCTCTAAAAGGGGAGGCATACCTAGTTTCAAAGACTCATAGAATAACAAAATAGTTATCCATAAGATATAAAAATTGAAATATTTATTTAATTGATATTGGATAAGAATATTCATTGAGTTAGAAACTCTTGAAACATTTATGTCACAAAGGATCAGATAGATAATCTTTGGGAACTGACCTTTTTGTATGGGTTTAAGCCAGTTCCCTGGAAAAATAATTCTATTCAACAATTTAACAGTCTGATATCAACTCCCAAATGTGCAAGCACTTTCTATGATTTATGAAAAAGGTAACATGTTTTTAAAATTCTACTACCTTTTAGCTCTTATGCCAAAATATATAACCCAAGTCTTGAATATGTTTAACATTCATGAGAGTCTTTGGCAATCCAGTTTAAGAAAAGGGGGGGGTTGTTAAAAAAGGATTTGCAGTGTATCTCATGGAAATTCAAGGACTGAAACAAATACAGCCAGACCTCATGGGGAACATAATGGGAAATTAGGCCACACTTTGTATCTCTCAGGGTCCACATGGTCTCCCTGTCACCTCCCTCACTTCCCATCTGTTCTCTACAGCAGCAAGAATGATTCTTGAAAATGTAAGGCTGATACTCTTTTAGTAACCCTCTACTGACTTCCCATCGCTCTGAGTAAAAGTTAGCATTCTGACCCAGGTTCACAAGCCCTATGTAATGTTGTTGCTCACTCCATATCTGCCTTCACACCCTATCTCTTGCTTTCTTGCTCCCACTATAGCAGGCACATTCCCCCTCTTGCTATTCCTTTGACTCACCAAGCACACACCTATCTCAGAGCCTTTGCATCTACTGTGCACTGTGTCCAGTATACCCTTTCCACAGTTATCAGCAGGGCTGGCTGGCATCTTCACTGCGTTCAGGTTTCTATTCAAAGGACATCATCAAGTATGCATCCCTGACAATGCTATCCCAAGTAGCAGTTCCCCGATTACTTTTAAACTTCGTGGCCTGCTTTATTTTTATTCCCATGGTTTTCTCTCCTAATGAAATATAATTTATATGCTTGGACATTTTTACCGTCTATCTCCCACTACAGGAATGTTTCATGAGAACAGGCACTTTGTTTTATTCATTGCGGTATTCCTGGCACCTAGAACAGTGGCCCGTGCATAATAGGAACTCCATACGAATGTATTAGAGGAATTAAATGAATGAATGTTCTCTCTAATCTCTACTTCTTTTTGAGTCTGCACCATTTTTCCTCCTTCTGCTAAGCTGCTTTCTCTGCATCGGCTAGCACACAGCTCATAATTGCTACATGGCCTTTCAGCCGCAGTATATCCTCCACCCACTGGCAACTTCTCTCTTTCACTTTAGTTCAAATTCCTGAAAATTTAATTGGACAGGCTTATTTTTTCCAGTAAGGCCACATAGACCATAAGTTTCTGGCCAGTCTCTGGATGTATCCTTTTTAGTCAAATATCTATTCCTGGTCTAATAAGACTGAGCCAGTTCACAGCATGGATGATTAGGTGTGAGGGGCCGTGGACAGGCAGCCAGGCAACACAAACACATCTAGTACATAAAGCCACGGCCGCCAGATGGGCACCTGTGCTCTCCATTGTCCCAAGTCCTGCTCACGAGTCTGACATCACTCCTCAGTTCAGTGCATCTAACTTCTGCCTCCATGTCCTTCTAGACAAAATGACTTCTCTGTTTTTTTCTTTGTTATATTTCTTTGTTAGATATAACTGTGCATCTATAAAACTTCTATAATAAATATATCCATATCTCTTCCTTGATCCTAAAGGCAACAAAATGCCCTGTACTCTTATTCTCACCAGGCTGTTCCACTTATGTTTTTGAATGGTAAGCAAGAAATCCCATGTGCCTGTACAGAGATCCTGTTGTGGACACACCCTAAGGTGACCCCCAATGTGTCACATCCTTGTGTAATCTCATCTTCATAGTTTAGTGTGGATGGAACCTATGACATTTTTTTATCCAGAGAAGATGGCAAAGGTTATGGGATTTTGCAGATATAATTAGAGTTCCAAATCAGTGATTTTGAGTTAATTGGAAGGGAGATTGTTCTGGGACAGCTTGACTTAATCAGGTGAATGTCCTTAAAAGAGAGAATAGTGCCCTCCTTAAAATGAAAACATGTTCTCCTGGTGGTCTTGAAGAATCCAAGGAAATTAATTCTTCCAACAACCTAGTTAAATTTGGAAACACATTCTTCCCCAACCAAGTCTCCAGATAAGAACATAGACCAGCTGCTTTGGGATGGGCATGCTGCTGGCTGGACTGTACCTTCTGGGCAGCCACGCAGACTCAGTTCTTGTCTGGACTGCAGCCATTAGTCTGCAGCATGGGCGGCGGCAGGAGCAGGTGGGTGCGGGCAACAAAGCAGGGAGTAGACACTTGGTGGGGCCTCAGTTTCAGCAGTGCTGCCTCAGCTATGGCCCCAGTCAAGGTGGGAGATGCCATCCCTTCAGTGGTGGTTTTTGAAGAGAAGCCTGGGAACAAGGTGAACCTGACAGAGCGGTTCAAGGGCAAGAAGGGGGTACTGTTTGGAATCCCTGGGTCCTTTACCCCGGCCTGTTCCAAGACCCACTTGCCAGGGTTTGTGGAGCAGGCTGAGGCTCTGAAGGCCAACGGGGTTCAGGTGGTAGCATGTCTGAGTGTTGATGATGTTTTTGTGACTGAAGTGTGGGGACCAGCTCACAACTCAGGAGGCAAGGTTAGGCTCTTGGCTGACTCCACTGGGACCTTTGGGAAGGAAACAGATCTGTTACTAGATGATTCATTGGTGTCTATCTTTGGAAATCGCCAGCTCAAGAGGTTCTCCATAGTGGTAGAGGATGGCATAGTGAAGTCCCTGAATGTGGAACCAAAGGGTATAGGCCTCACCTGCAGCCTGGCTCCCAACATCATCTTGCAGCTCTGAAGCCCTGGGCCCAGACATACTACTTCTACCCTTTTCTATTTCACCTGCCCAACCCCAGATGGAGGGCCCCAGTCCAACTTGAACAGGGGCCACCCAATGGGAACCTTTACCAAATTTCTGCAATAAACATTTCTGGTTCATATTTTTAAAAAAAGAGAGAAAGAAAAGAACACAGCCCAACTGCTACCTAGATTGTAGCCTTGTGACACTGAGCAGAGGACTTACCTAAGTGATGCCTGAACTGCTGACCTGTAAGAAGTATGAAATAATAAATGTGCTTTGTTTTAATCCACTAAGATTGGTAATTTGTTAACTAGCAATAGAACATAAACATAGATCCTTTATCCTAGTTTACAGTAAAAGGCAAATATTTAGAGACCCCATGTTATTTTAGTTCCTTAGGCCCCATGTGGGACTTTGACGTAGACTTTTTTGCTTTCTTTGAGTTTTACATGCTAAATTGTGGAAATAGAAATAATTTACTTCCTTATTTATTTCCAAGTATATTTTTGGGGGGAATTTACTCTTTTTTTTTTCTTTTTTTCTTTTTTTAATTTTCTCTTTTCTCAGTATCTTAAGACTAACTTTAGACTTTCTTTCAGGGGACACCTCATGGCCATCGTGCTTTTCCTCCTGCCCTAGCCACATAATCATCTCTTTTGCATGTTGCATCAACTCCTATCATTTTCAGCTTTTTATTCTGATGAGCATAGACACAGTGTCTTTGGCTGTGAAATTTACATGGCTGCTCCTCTCATTAAAGTCTCACTTTCTTTTCTTGTTATGCATGCAAATAGTTATTTTTCATTAAAATCATTCTATAAATTGTGGGGAGTTTTTACTTAAAGAATGATTTTGTAAGGTCAAAACATTTATGGTGGGAAACATTATCCCCTGATCTATCTGTTTGTTACATCTAAATGTTCATGTATCACATTTTACTTTGTAAAAGTTGGACATATCTGTGTTTGGTCAGTGTTTAATACCTTATTATTTGTAAGTTCCCAAATGCTATTTATTCTGCTTGTAATCTTAAACTGTATATTTGAGTATGTTGCCTTTCTAAGAAATTCTATACAACCACAGTGCAGCATATAAATTATATAATTTAGGAGTCAGTTAACTAATATGTTTTCATATTCTAGAGTGCTAGGAGTTGAGGGTATAGAGACATACACATAAAAAGTTAACATTCTTTTTAATCCCTTCAGCACATAAGTTTTTGGGAGACTTTACAAACTCACAAAAATTATAGTTTGAATATTTGGTACATACTATCTCTATTTAAAAGAAAAATCTTACTTTTCTTTAGAAAATATTTAATGGTATATGTTTGAAAAGCTAATGTATTTATTTATCAAACACGTGAAAATAAACAATTGAGATGAAGTATTTTTTTCTATGTTTATCCTGCCAGAAATTCTCAAACACTGATTTGAAATTGAAGTGATTAAGAATTTTTGTTTCCCAAAAGGGCCCCCACATAGAATATAATCAAGCTCTGGTCCACAATTGCCTGGAAAAATATACAATCACTATAGATGGGTCTTTTATTAAATAGTTTCAAAGTCAAATTTTAATTTTAACGGAGAGGTGAAATTCCAAATCTTTCTGCATGGTCGAAGTAGGAATGAGGTAGAGTGGGGGATGGGGATAGCAATCACGTTCATTTTGATCTGTAGGGAATAAAGAAACATTCAATAATCACATTTCTAAATGCATATCACAGTAGATAAGCCTTTAAGTGCTCTATTCAATTAATTAATTAAGCTTATATCTCATTCAGGTATACAAATTATCCTCTTTAAGGGAAAGAAGCTTAGGGAGATATTTAGAGGGAAATTAATTCAAGGAGCTTTTGTTGAAATGTTTAAGTCCTATGAACACCTTATCAAATGAACTATAACCGAAACTGTTTTTTCTTGTTATCATACTCAAGTCAGTGTAATGCACTGATAAGGAACACACTAAACATTTCCAGAGGTAGGGTTTGTAATTTTTTAAAGTAGCAGAGCATGTTTAACACACTTGCATTGTGTTAGTTCAGGGGAATAGATTTTTCTTTTGGAATGCTGCCTTTTTGTTATATATCAAAATCCCAGAAACTTCTGATAGTGTCCAGTGTTAATTATTTTTCTTTGAGATAAGTCAAAAAGAAACAAAAATAATTTACTATCTGTTATTCGTATATAAATGAAATCACAGTTTTTACTTTACTATGAAGTATGAGAGAAATAGAACATTCATAGGCAACAAAATGAGGCTTTCTTGCATTTTTGTCTTTTAAAAAAATATGCATAGGAAAGTGTAAATAAAACAGTATGCTTATTTACCAAAGAATTTGCTGACATTCTTGTTCCACCTAGTTGTTTTAAGTTTGTGCAGCTGCCTCGAGGCGCCTCCAGATGGCGTCCTGGTGCCCGTTCTCTCCGCCCAGCGGCCGACCAGTTGCCGGCTGGTGGGGAGAATGAGCTTGGAGCGGAGGGGCTTAACCCAGCGCGGCTCAGAGGTGGGTTGCTGAAGGACTCGGGGAGGCAGCTGCAACAGGGCATCACTCACTGTCCAAGTATTTCCATCTCTGAGCGCAAAAGGAAGAACTTAAGCGGGCGGCAGTTGGAGTGTAAATTGCTTTGTAGTATTTAAAAGCAGCGTGGATCGTGGGCAGCTGAGCTGGTACGTGCGAGAGAAACTACTGAATTGTAATTGTGCTGGGTAGGAACCCGTCTCATCATTCTTTGTGTACCAAACGTTCTGTGTCCTGAATTGTGCCTACGTGTATACACTCATTTCATTTTCACCTGAATCATGGGGGTTTGAGGTCACAATCTTTCATTTTCCAACATGATATAATAAAAGCTTTGCAGAACATTGTCTATTGGTAGAAATATGATCTGACTAATAGTGTAAAGAAAAACATAATGGCACCAAAATACTTTTATGTTTTCTTTGTTAGAGAAAAAAAAGAAGTAAACCTAAACCATATTACCATGTGGTTTTACCAGATAGGACTTTTAAAAGACAATAGAAAACGATGTATGTTTAACTACGGTGGACTAGATATTAAATCACTTTTACCTACCTATAGGTGTAGACATAAACACACCTGTAAAATATGAATGATTTTCATATCTGTGTGCTAGAAAAAATATTGTGTAGCTATGAAAATACTAATGATGAAAGATACATATCTTGTGTATGTACATTTTGTATGGCCTAATATGCCATGTGAACATGTGTTGTCTATGTGTAGACGATAACATATATATGTCACTTACATGCAGAATAATTGCAGTTATAAAAATGCATGTGTTGCATATGGATAGATTTTTCACACCTTCATACTCAGTATTTCTATCTAGTAACTTAGTGTGAAGATCATCTATTGCTAAAAAAGTAAATCTGAATTTAAAGACTGTTTAATTCTTTGAATTGTTTCAGTGTTACATTTTAAATTTCCCAAGTTTCATTCAGTTGTGCACTTAGTTTGTGCTTTTAAATTCTGAGGAAAAGTTTGATTCTTATATTTTGAACATAAAATATTGGCTGAAGTGCTTATATGGAAATAGAATGCATAGATATATAAATCTAGATTCCCTAGACTTGAGGTTACTATAGCTGGAATGCACAAGAGCTCTGAAAACATGGGAGTTCTGACTGGGCGTTTATATTAGAAACTAGTCAGCCGACAGAAAGACCCAAAACTTCAGAACTGCATTGGAAATTACAGAGGCTGAGGCTTTACTCTTAGTATTATTACTCTAAAACTAACGTTAGGCTACCTATAAACTTGTATGTATTCCTTTGTAACAGATTTGTACCTGAATCAGGTATTGAATTTTATGTCCTGCCATTGCACAGAGCAAATATAACACAATTCAACATAAGAAATATGAATTGAGACCTGTTTAAGACAGTATGCCAAATAAAGCCGGAGATACCAAGAAAAGAAACAGTCCCTGCCTTCAAAAAGTTGTCAGTCAAATGACTAGGTGGGCATTTTTATGAACATGAATATATAAGAAAATACAAATCAAAATAAGTGCTATTAGAGAGGTGTAAGCCCAAGGTGTATAGCATTTAAGTGGAGGGAGAAATCTGACTTAGGGACTTTATATTATAAGGTACTCCTCTCAAGGGATGGGTGGGAAGATCAATTTTGGTGAGTAAAGATAATGTCCAGTCAGGAACTCAGTTTGTCTTGGGTACTGCTTTCTTCACTGAGCTCGGGAGTGAGCAGTAGGAGATATTATTATACAGGTGTGTGTGTGGTGGGGCGGAGGGGGCAGTGTTAGAGATGACCTTGAACATTTTGGGTTTTCATCATTAGTTTATCCCGAGTGCCACTAACAATATAGGCATTAAGTACTCTTTCAGAAATATTGAGTGTTGTGCATAATAGCAAGAGCCAGTGTGAGGCTTTACAATAACTTTATGATTTACTTATTGTATATCTACCATATTAAAATATAAGTTCCAAGATATGGAAATCTTTTTCATTATTACATCCACAGAACCTAGAAATTTCTTGGAAAAAGTATCTACTGTATGAGTGAATGAATGGTAAAGTGGGGATAAGGCCAGGATTCTATATTATTTACATTTAGGTTTCCTACTACTCATTAATGATTAACATCCTCAAAATTTACCAGCTCTATAGAACTATTGTTGCAGCTGATTCCCCTTATGGCTCAGGTAATGAAAAGCAAGTT
Source organism: Phoca vitulina (assembly GCF_004348235.1). Lineage (NCBI taxonomy): Eukaryota > Metazoa > Chordata > Mammalia > Carnivora > Phocidae > Phoca > Phoca vitulina. The sequence continues at coordinate 75,527,793 of NW_022589711.1, read as the reverse complement.
CCCTAGAATAGCCACTATTGATGTTTAATCTTAATCTGTTTTTAACCTCTTATATGAATAGTCGTTCCTTTACATTTTGAAAGGGATTACTAGGATAATTATAAACTGTGTAAATATTCAGGCAGAATTCACCAGGTTGTTTTCATATCTCTACAGTAGAAATATAATAGGTATATAACACATATTAAACAAATAAAGTCAGGAAAACAGTTGAAGAGTTTGGGGAATGTCTTTGCACCCTGTAGTATGTATTTACCTTCTTATGTGAATGCCTCCAGTATCTGGTAGTCTGCAACTTACTACAGGTCATACTCTCTAGAGCCTCTTTATATTTCTGGGGGGTGCAAAGTTATCACTTAGGAGAGCATTAGCTCTTTGCTTCCATAGTTTTAGGGGGCACTGAAGTAGCATGCTTGGCGTCCCAGCCCTCATACACGGAGGTAATCCTTTTCTCTATCCCTGTGTAATAATATCTAAAGCTTTTATGGGCAGTGACCGGCACATGTGAAGAAATTAGTGAAGAAAATATTTTTTTTGTCATTTGAAAGGATGATATTAAATGAAAATAAATAGACATTTTAAAGGAATTATAAATATGGTTCACTCAACCAGATTATAAATGAATGTATAGAGTCATACAAATAAAAAAAGCCAAAAAACAGTGTCCTTGAACCAACAACATTAAAAAATAAACACCTGGGTTTTCCCCTTTTGCCCAAGAGAGACCTCTCTTCTGTGAGGATAACTTATATATCATAATTTACTTTTATATGATTCATTTAAAAATGCATATGCAAGGATAGAATTTCTCTGTTTAAAAATATATGTTGATGGGGTTTATATGTGTTAATTAAACTGAGGATGCAGGATTTGATTCACTTTGAGCTAATGAGCACAGAGTCAGGCTTTTTCTCTCATCCTTGTCAATACGGCAAATTTTCACACCAGTCTTGGTCTCCATCCTATTGGACATGCTGCTAATGCTTTATTTTTAGCCTGTGCAAGAGGAGATGGTAACATATAGTGACCTAGGATTTTTACCTTATTCTAAGCCCTAGGGCATGGCTTGGCCAGGAGACTAACGGATTAGGGGAAGCATATCTTGTTCAAATAAAGCTGGATATTCAGTTTCGGAGAAACATACTGCAGTGTGTACTGCAGGTTTTTCCCCCTAGTGGTTGACTTAAAGCTGTTGTGTTTTTTATAGCAATTGAAATAGATTTTTCTTCATATAGTGGAGCTAGTTTGGGAAGATTCTTTAAATTTTTTAAAAACTTGTTTCAGGAGAGCATGTAAGTTTCTTTAAATGATCATTTTGAAAGACACAAATACAGTGCCTTGGAAAATATACTGGGGGCTTTTTCTTTATTCTTTGGAAGGCTAGCTTTTTTTTTTTTTTTTTTTTTTTTTTTTTTTAAAGATTTTATTTATTTATTTGACAGAGAGAGACACAGAGAGAGAGGGAACACAAGCAGGGGGAGTGGGAGAGGGAGAAGCAGGCCTCCCGCGGAGCAGGGAGCCCGATGTGGGGCTCGATCCCAGGATCCTGGGATCATGACCTGAGCCGAAGGCAGACGCCTAACGACTGAGCCACCCAGGCGCCCCTGGAAGGCTAGCTTTCAAAAATATACAAATATAAGATATACACAATAATGAAAATATTCTACTACTAGATTCCGTATTATACTACTTTTTCTTAGTATAGAGAAAAGTTTTCTTCTTCCTCTGGTGTCCTGATGTCGCTGCTTTCTATAGTCAGTGTCACTGAGTCAGTTTAACATGATTTCTTTTGCCTTTCCAACCAAACTGTAAACTCCTTAAAGGAAAGAAACCGTTTCCATGCTTCTTTTGAATCTCCCTGTTAAACTAAACATACTGCCAGTCGCAAACAGCACTGAAGTTTGGTTTCTGACAATTAAATAAAGATTAAATTCTTTTTTTTTCCTCACAAATTCAAATAAGTAGATTCAGACATATAGCAGTGACTTCTAAGGGGCAAAATGGAAGTCTTTCTAAAAGCTCTGTGTACTGAAAATGACACACCACAGCAGGAAGGAAAGTTTGCTTTTCTTTAAATCAAGTGTTTGAAATGAGATTTTTAAAAATAATATTTGAAATACAGAGGTATCTATAAAGGCACAAACTTTGCCTTCACGCAGCAAAGCTAGTTACATCTGGAAGAGATACCTTCCGACACACCTGTGTCTCTGGGCTGTTGTGTAACTGCAGGCAGAATATTCCAAAGTCAGAACTGCTGGAAGTTAGGGCAAATCAGAAGTGTTCCTAGCAGCAAGAATTAACCTTAAGGGCCCTTAGGGCACTGACATGCTTTAAAGTTGTTCCTGGAAGAAAAAATCATGTATTTTTTTTATAATGAGTACATTTATGAGCATACAACAACCTGCTACCAAGATGAATAAAAATGAGAGTTCATAGCAGCAAACTTCTATTTTAGCAAGTGCTAGAGGAAAATAATAAAGGATCTGTAGCTGTATTGTTAACAGGAGTGAAGAACGTTTCTTGTATCTCTGGACCAAAGGCTAACAGAAGAGCTCTTGGTTACTAAGATGTATTCTTTTCTGGTCTCTGGCTCATTAACGATGGAAGTAGGAGGGAGAGGGTATAGAGCGGCAGCTGCAGCTGTGGGCACTCAGATCATTTGTCACCTGGCATGAAGTTAGCGTTGGCAGCTCCAGAGTTCCAGCACAGAACACCAGGGAGCAAATGCCAACTGATTGTTGTTCCTCAGCAGCTTACTGGTTAACTCTGACTCATTCTTCAGATCTCTGCTGAAGTGTTGCTTCTTCCAGGTAGCTTTGCCCAACCCCTCTCGATACACTTAGCACCTTTCTCTCTGCTATTACAGCCTCATATTCTCATCCTTGCCACCATACTTACTGCTTGAAGACCTGCCTGCTCTCTTCACTAGCCTGAAGGCAACAACTGAGTCTTGTCCAATATTGCTCGGTTTCTGTGTCTGGCTTACAATAGGTTTGTGACTATATATGAATATTGTCTGTTGCATGATGATTTCAAGGATACGTAGTGGCTTTGGTGTCAGTGAAAGTTGCGTTTGACTCATGGCACACATAAGATGAGAGATAACCTAAACTCTCGGTCCCAGTGTCCTCATCAGCTGTCTGAGGCAATTATATACCTGTTCTTTAAACATGGTTGTTAAGGTTAAAAATAATACCTATTGTTATTATTATTACTATTGTACTATGATTATCTTCTTGGGGGCTTTCTAAATATCAACCGAGTTAATCTTCAAAATAAAAATGCCTTATCAAATCGGTACAATTATCTATTTTATATAGGAAATAGAAGCACAGAAAGGTCAAGTTATTTGCCCAAGGCCACAGAAGGAAGAATAATGAAAATGGAAGACCTAGAACAGTGCCCAGGAGAGGGTAGACTTGTACTAAATGTTGGGATGGGGGCATTGCAGTTTTCTTTGGGAAAGGCTGGTTTCTGTGTAAGTGAGAAACTACCCCACACAGTTAAGAACAGTTTGTTCCCTGATTTTAGAACCTTCTGTTGCAGATATTGTGTTTGTAGAATTCTCATGGAAGGCAAATATGGTCAGAGAGAAACTTAAAATGTATGTAATCTGAGAGGATCTTTATCTTTCTTTGAACATTTTACAGTGTTGGGTATAACAGAAGTTAAAGAAACCCTTGTAAGAAATATATTCTCATTACGACCTCAAGGTAAAAAGAAGCAAATGCTAGCATTGCCTCATTTTGCTCACTTTACAGCATGTTTTGTTTTGTTTTATTTATATATTTCATTTATATGAGGTTTACTTTTTCTCATTATAAAAAGTACACTTAATTTTATAGCAAATGTGTGAAATCCAAACTAACTACAAAGAAGAAAACAAAAAACAAAAGTAATTAGTCAAGCCAGGAAGAACTATTATTAATACTTTGGCATATTTCCTTTCTCTCTTTTGACACAATTGCATGTACATATGTTCATACATATGCTTCTGTACACACGTTTGATCATGGAATTATGTAATAAATATAGTTTCATGTCCTATTGTGTGTTTTTATTTTATTATGTTATTAGCAGTTCTTTAAAAAAATATAATTTTCAGTGCTTGCATATTATTATACTGTGTGGCTGTATCATAATTTTATTTAATAATTTTACTTTTGTTTAATATTCTCCTAATTTTGGAAATTCTCCTATCATTTCCATTTTAAACAGGTTTGATATGTTGCTTTACATTACAGATCAACCTCCTGAATAATCATATTTAGATAACTGATTAACATCTAATAATACGGTTGTTAAAAGGTAAGACTGTATTTCTACTCAGAAGTAAATAGGCCAAAAGAAGCATTTTAAAATACATTCAGGCTTAAGGAAATAATAAGGAAAAAATAGAATTGCAGATGGAAATGGATTATTATCTCTTGAGTGACAATGATATGCTATGACCTACAAAGGTCAGCATTAGAATCACCATTTTTCTGTGATTAATTGGGGCTCAAAGAGGTTGAATGGCAAGATCAGGCTGCATTAGTGGCCCTCCTGGGATTCAAATGTAAGTTTCACTTCTGGGTCTTTTGTCTTTTTCATCCCACCATATAGTCTACACAGTATGCTGGCAGTGCTCATAGCTCTACCTAATACTTAATTTCTTTGAGCCTCAGCATCCTCTTGTGTAAAATAGAAACAGTAATTCTCACTGCTTAGGGTTTTTGTGACAATTAACTTAAATACTATAGGGAGACTGAGGTCCTAAGGAATGTATCCTAGGACTCAATCTTATTTTTTTTATTTTTTTTAAGACTTTATTTGACACACAGAGAGAGAGAGCACAAGCAGGGGGAGTGGCAGGCAGACAGAGGGAGAGGGAGAAGCAGGCTCCCCGCTGAGCAAGGAGCCTGATGCGGGCTTGATCCCAGGACCCTGCGATCATGACCTGAGCCGAAGGCAGCCGCTTAACTGACTGAGCCACCCAGACGCCTCAGGACTCAATTTTAGATAGATATGTCATAAAGTACAATCTCATGCTGATAAAGCTTGGGAGTCCCTTAGTTTAGGTACTGGCAGAAGGCTTGCTTGTTAGTCCCAAGTCCCAGACACAAGTCTAGGAGATTCAGATTCAGAATCTGAGGAGGGTCACTGTCTTTGTTTTTAACAAATTCCCTTGGTGATTTTGATGATATATTAAATGGCAACCAGAGATAAAGACAACTAGAAAAAATAGGCTGAAAGGAGGATGAAAAGTTTAAGATGAGACATAGAAATTTGTCAGTCAGCAGATACTGGTTGAGCGTAGACCGAGCCCTCCAGGGGGAGAGAGCATGACTGGAAACTGTCAGAATGTAAAAACACCTTGGGGTGTGAAGGCTTCATTTCCCCAGGTCATTTGAAATATGAAATACGTTATGGGCACTTGAAATCAAAAGCAAAAATAACACTGTGTTGACTGAACAGAAATGGCAGACAGTAAAGGTTTACTGTCAGAGGTAGGATGTGCTTTGAAGTAAGTTGATCATGAAAGTAAATGCACTGGATCCTTGATGCCTGTATATCATAATCATAAGTACACTACCTAAACTAAAAAATTTGATTTGAATTTTTGATTTAACTCTCTTTAAGTGCGATATCTTAGGATTAGTTCCTACCTTCTCTGTATTTCTATTGAATTCTTCCAGCCTTTTATACAGGATAACAGTTGATTAAATTGATTTTGACTACTACATAAGAGCCTCATTCAAAGAGAATTCTTAAGAAATACTTTTTGAGTTAATTACTTTTCAACTCATGTATTCATTATTTTTAATACTTGACAGAAACATTTTGTAACTTTCTCTATGGAAAACATTCATTACTAATTCTTTAAAATGATACCAAAGGTTTTAGGACATGTGGGTTTTTTTGTTGTTGTTTTTGTATTGTAGGTATTTGATGTGATTTTCTAAAGAAAATATATCTAATATTTCACGCCAATGTTCTCTAAAACTGTGTGTTTTCTTTTTTCGTCAGGAATTAGTAAACCTCTTGACATTAGTTTCTTTGAAGTTATCATTGAAGATATTTTAAATTATTATTGAAGGTATTAAATCCCTTGCTGTACCTTCAGCTGCAGAAAAATTAGTGCCAACTAATTTTATCGATCTGTTACTGAATAATAAACTTAAAGGAAGCTTGATATTTGACTGATAGGAAACGTGGCATTCCTAGTTTATTAATAGGCTTTTTCTGGTTAAATATAACCTATAAGTTCTCTATAACTGTAATTTTACTTGGCCCTTTACAATCTTAAAATCTTAGAGGGCTAAAGAAGAGCTTGAGAAGTGATTTTTTTCAGGATGAGATGAGAATCTTTACAGTTTCAAAGCACTTTCAAAGAAGCTATGTCATACCTTCCCTGGCTAATCCGTTGCCATGAGCAGTTACCTGCACTGTGAAATTCTTAGCTAAACCCTTTCCAAAATCTCTCCTGTTGTATAAGCCCACACCTTCTCGCTTGATCTCAGTGAGGACGGAACAGCTAGTCCCTGTCTTTTTAATACAAGTCATTTAGATACCAGAAGGTTATTATTGAAATCTTCTTCAGCAAACATTGCAGACAAGTCACCTATGTAGATGTAGCCTGATGATTTCCTTCTGCAGAGGTTCTGGAGTAGGGTGTTGCATGCTTTACATTCAGGTAGATACAAGAAGCACTTTTCCAGGCCCTTTTAAAAGCTAGAAAATAATTTTCCTTGGTTTTGGTTTTATCTAAATTATTTTTTAGCTGTCATTTCTTGAGCTTCTCCACTTGCCTTCTCACCTTCTATTCTTGACTAGCCACACTGAGAAACAAATGGTGGCTGAATCCTAAAAAGAGCACTTTACAGTATGACTTTACAGATTCATGATTTTGTATGTAAATTTCAGAGACACCTATCATCATTGCTCTTTAGGCGTGTAGTATTCATATGCAGAGCTTTGTGCCAAACATTAAGTGGGTTTATAAATAATGCAAAAGAGTAAACCTTGCCCTTGAGGCATGTATGTAACAGTAACAATAACATTACTACCGACTTGCTGTGTATTGAATCCTGATAACAATCCTGATGGTAGGGGGGGAAAAAAAGGAACAGGATTGTCTGACTAAATGATTGTTGGGCAGAAAAATTTTTCTTCTATCCTTCTAGGCTCTTTGACTGGTCTAATAATTAAATTGACAAAAGACAAGATTGATAGGAGAAAAACAAATTTAATTTCGTAGGCACAGAAGCTCCATATAAATATGAGACCTGAAGGCAGTCAGGCAATTGAGGCTTAAATGCCATCCTGAGCTAAGGAATGGGATAGGGCTTGGGGTTTCAAAGCGGAGGAGGGCAATTCATAGAAAGATGAGAAGAGCGGGTGTTTATCAGATGTTTGCCTTCGCATGCAGGAAAATCTTTCAGATAAGAGAGTGATCTCTGATAATAGCTCTCTTTCTGGGCCAGACCCCCATCTAAATGATTTTAGGAGTTAAGAGACAGGTAAAAGTTTTTGAGTCGGCTGGGTCTTGATTGCCTTCAGCTCAAAATAATCCACATGACAAAGTACATTATTTTGGGGTGGCATATTCTGTTCTCCTTCACGATCACACTGATCATTTCACTTGGTTCCTAAGTAATGACTTTTTATCAAAGTAAAGGCCTATTCTGTCCTTTAGCTTAGAAACTTAACCTGATATCTTTATTCCTTTAACATGTCATTTTCAGTCATTTCACCTAGTTTTGTACCACCCAGTTCTCATTACCAAAATTTCCATGGTTTTTCTCATTTGTAACCTTCTATTCTGACATGTTTATGGATTTTTAAGTTTGGTAAGTTTGGTAGATTCTCGCTGATTGCTACTTTTTCCACAGAATCTTCTAACATCCATCTCCCACTGTCAAATGGAGCTTATTATATGGGTATCTCACATAAAGGAAATTAGATGCACTAAGACTGACTTTGTCAAATTTGAACCCATTTATTAAAATTGAGTACAATTCATTGCAATGAATTATTCTGACACGCTTATGATTTCATGTCGATTTCAGAGACACTTTTCATATCTACCATTACATTTGTTAGAATACATCTTTTTCAGCTTTGCAGATGTATTTCACATGGTTTCACCATGCCATGTTGAAATGTTTCTGAAAAATAAAAGTGGAGATTCACCCTAGCCTTTGTCAGTATTGCAAGATTGGACAAATTAAAATGGCCAAGGATGTAGTGTATTGAGTTTGAGAGATATGAAAAACTTTATCAGTAAGAAAAGAATACTGTTTGTCTGATTTGATCTATACAACATTGAGAAGAATGATCCGCACAACACTGAGAAGAATATGAAAAATCGGGGCGCCTGGTGGCTCAGTCGTTATGTGTCTGCCTTCGGCTCAGGTCATGATCCACGGGTCCTGGGATCGGGCCCCACGTCAGGCTCCCTGCTCCGCGGGAAGCCTGCTTCTTCCTCTCCCACTCCCCCTGCTTGTGTTCCCTCTCTCGCTGTGTCTCTCTCTGTCAAATAAATAAATAAAATCTTCAAAAAAAATTAAAAAAAAAGAATATGAAAAATCTAGGTTTGTATAATTATTAGACTAGACATCAGAAAATGATGCTTTACAAATTACTCTCCTATATTTTTAGCTTTCATTTACTACTGATAAGTGAACTACAGAGCTTGAGAAATTACTCTCTTTAATTTTGTCTAAAACTCTACTTAAACAAATCAATTACTGATTTGCATTTTATTATAAAAAGTATTGTTGAAGAGGAAATTTCCTGTATTGCAGGCAGGGAATGAAGTATTCCAAAATTGTTGTTGTGCAATGGTTTTTTAGGATCTGTTAACAAACTGTATCAAAACTAATTTATTACAAAGATAAATGTGAAATGCAGGAGACTAATAGAAATAAAAGAATTTCAGCCAATAAAACTCCAGGGAATATGCTTTCTTTCAAAAAACTGCAGTGATGACACAGATATCTTAATTGATGTCTGGGGCTTCAATTTGATAGAGTAGTCTATTTACTTACTACTGAAAATGTCAGCAATGCATGCATGAAGGCTCATTTTCAGGCATTAAATTTGAATAGAATACATCAAGTTATATTGCTAAAGGCAAGAATAAGGCCTAGGAAATAGAAGGGCCTTTAATTCCCTGCCCCATTTTTATTTTATTTTGTTTTGTTTTTATTTCTATACTACCCCCTTCCCTGTCTTCTCTGCTTCCCTGCTTCATCCCACACCTGGAACATTTTGGAGTAATGAGATTCCTGAAGTAAGAACTCCAGTAAGATTAGAACACTGTAAAAATAAGGTGGTGGTGGTGGGATAGGGGAACCAGCTGCAAGCGTTTGCTTGTATACCAAAATACATGCATCTGCACCTGCAAGAAGACTTTGCCATCACAGTCAACTCTTTATTATTTAGAGAACTCTCTGCTTTGTGGAGACTGGCTGTCACCCCAAGACTTGCTTCCCTGGAACACCTAACTTTGTTCTTGGCTGTCAGCAGCATGGTCTCCTCAGGAAGGATTCAACTTCAACACGGAGGAGGAGACTGTTTGAGTACATGTGTTGACAGTATGAATGAGTCCAAATTCCAAAGGCAAATATAAAGGGTTTGGGTATGCCCCAAAACATGCATCTTTTTCTACCTTATTAATAAAGATTTTGAGATTTGGGTACCTTTAATGTATTTCAGTGAAGTGCATACTCAAATATATTTCATGAGGTTTCCCCCTTAGCTTTGTATTTAACATTTAACCATCTGTATGTCCAGTCATTTCACCCAGGCTGCATGAATTAGGTAGTCAAATATTTGTTTTCCCTTTAGTGCTACCTCAAAAAACTGTTAGATTTTTAACCTTCCCTGAAGTTTTAATACTTCATAAAAAGAAAATGTAACATACCTAATGATCCTCTCATTCATCCAGGGGGAGAATGTAACATGTACTGGCATTTTGGATTTCAGATCTTTGGAAGTATTTATTCATAAAATCCAAATATTTAAAAAATATCAAAAAGCAAACCATAAATAGCTGCTAATGTCTTTCTTTTGGCTACCAAACATATAAAACAGCCATAATTACTAAGGTTAGGAAGAGATCATTTTACATTTCTGTTCTTGATATGTTCTCTCTAGGAATTTTGCCTGAGATTAAAGCCTTGTCAGAAACAAAGATAGCAATATAATGGGATATATTCAATGAGAACACTGCTGTCTCTTTCATCTATAAGCAAAAAGCATTAGAGCTATGGAATCTCAATATTTAAAAGGACATTAAAAGTATTACAATCCAGCATCCAAGGGGAGGTGGTAGTGAATGGGATGAAACTGTTGAGAGATTGTGGGAACAGATTGTTTAGCACCTTTCATATTAATTCGGAGTTTGAACTTTTATTCATTGGACACTGGAGGCTTACTTGTGGTTTTTGCATGGGGTAATAGGACTATTGCTTTTGTGTTTTAGGATGGTAATCCTGGCAACAATGTGAAAGATGAATTAGGAAAAAAAAAGTCTTGTGGGAAGAAAATGTGGGTGAGACTGAGCTAAGGCAATGGCAGTAGTGGTGGAAAGGAGAGGTAAGATTTAGAAAGGCATTTTAGGAGTAGACTAATAGAAAAGGAAAGTGAAGAGTTAAGGATGACTCCAAGATTTCTAGCTCATGTGATTGGGTAGCTAATGATGCCATTAATCACAATAGGGAATAGCAACTAAGCTTTATTGAGAGGAGACTTTGGATTTTAAGAGAAAAGCAGAAGAGTGGAGTAGAGATAATGAATTTGGAGTTGGTCATGCTGTTTGTTACCTGTTGGATGTAAATGTGGAGCACTGTTTGTTAACCTCAGTACTATAGACATTTTGGGCTGCATAATTCTTTGTCGTGGCAGGGATGCTTTGTACATAGTAGAATGTTTAGCAATATCCCTGGTCTCTACCCACTGTATGCAAATAGAACTCATCTCAGTTGTGCCAACCAAAAATATCTCCAGACTCTTCCAAGTGTTTTCTGAGGCAGGGACAAAATCGTCCCCAGTTGAGAACCACTGATACAGAGACAACAAGGAAGGTGGTACAATTGTGTGTCTAGAATTTAAGATACAAATGAGACTTGAAATCAGTATGTAAAATCATCAATGGTGGCAATTTAATCAATGTGCTTAGATGAGATTGTGCAGAAGAATGTAGATGATTACATACTTACCTCATTTTTCCATGAACAGCTCCAAAGACTGAAAATTCCTAAACTCATGAGATAGATTGAGGCAATTTATTCTATTTTTGAATACTTTCAAACGTTTTATATTATTATTGTTGTTATATGTTGTCACATATTGAGCCAAATTCCTTGTATTGGGACAAAATTAATCTTTGTGTAACTATCATTCCTTGGTCCTGTGATATTGTGATATATAAGATTTCTCATATATACTTGGTCTTCATCTATAGTTCCTGGCTCACAGTTCCCAAAACCCTTGGAATTTCCTCAGCATAAGAGCCATGAGGCATCTTTTGTTATAATATTTGTTTTCTTGTCCTCAGTTCCTGAGAAACACTTTAAAGCTATAAGGTGAAATGGGTGTCTTATTGTTCATAACAAGCCCTTTCCACCACAACTGGATTTATGTTAATGTGGGTGACTTTCGGAAAGCACCTGAGAATGACGGCTGGTTGCCAGTGAAACCAACCAGGAATAGAATGTTGGAACTTTGAATCCTGGCCCCTAATTTCCTGGGAGAGGAGAGGAGCTAGAGGTTGATTCAATTACCAGTGACCAATAAATTAATCAATTATGCCTATGTAATGGAGACTCCATAAAATAACAAAAGGAGGGGACTTGGAGAGCTTCTAGGTTGAGGAACCAGAATACTTCCACATACCACCATGCCAGTCCCCAAGCTCCTCAAAGACAGAAACCCCTTGTTCGGAACCTCACCCTATGTATCTCTTCATCTGGATGTTGATTCATATCCTTTAATATTCTTTGTAATAAATCAGTAATCTAGTGAGTTCTATGAGCTGTTCTAGTAAATTAATGGAACCCAAGGTGGGGGTGGTGGGAACCTCTTATTTATAGGCTCTCTGTCAGAAGTACAGGTAACAACCTGGACTTGTGATTCAGATCCTGAATTGGGGGGGGGGGGTTGGAATCTCCAGTTTGTAGCAGGTTGGGTCAGAAGCACAGGTAACCTGGGTTTGTGGTTGGCATCTGAAGTGGTGGGTGGTCTTGTGGGACTGAGCTCTTAACCTGTGGAATCTGATGCTATCACCAGGTATATAATGTCAGAATTAAGTTCAATTGTAAAATATCCAACTGATGTCTCCAGAACTGCTCTTTGGTGTGGGGGACCCCTCTACACTTTGGAATTAGTACCAAAACCTATTTAGGTCTTAAGTTTGCTTTCATGGGACACTAAGTCTATTAGGACAAATTATTTTTTCCTAAATCCCTCTACATATTTTAATACAGTTATTGAATTAATTTCTAGAATTTACTATTATTGTCTTCTGACTAAATAGCCTTTAATATTTTCAACTTTGTTTTATATGTAATATTTTGAAACTTTTTGTAACATGAGCACTCTCTATTAAATGATAACCATTTGAATATCCTCCTTAAGCTGTAGAGCAGAGACCTGAACAAACTCCATGTTTGACTGGTCCAGTTTAGAGAAAAACAAACTATCAGTTTCCTGGTTTTGTCATATTTTTATTAAATTATCCCAAAATTATATTAGCTCTTTTTTTGTCAGCTACTTTATACCATTGTTTCTTTTGTTTTTGTTTTGCGTGAACTTTCTGTTAAACTACATTTCATATCATATACCACTGATTTTTTTTGTTTCTAACTCAAGCATGAAAATTTATATCCATCCTTTTAAAAATGCACTCTTCTTTCATTTAGCCCATCATTTCAACCTGTCTGATCCTTTCGGATTATGATTTCATCATTCAACATGTTTATTGTTTCTCCCAGTTTTATGCCATCTGCACAGTTGATCAGTATACCCTACAGACACAGTGATCTAAGTCATTAATAAAAATGTGAGTGGCTTAAGTCCAGAGTTAATGGGATTACATAGTGCTATGGATTTTCTCTTCAGTGCTTTTACAACTATTTTGTACTTAAAGGTCTTTTTACTTTCATGGAGTACTATAGAAATGAGACTCATATGGATAGGCATTATGTTCAATCTTTCCCAAACAAAACTTCCAAACATAATTTTTCTGCAAGAAATGGTAAGGTAGATTATGTTCCATTTATAGAATGAAGTGGAATATTGTCACAGGGGAAAATGATTTTATTAAGTGATAAAACAGTGTTAAGTGATAGAGGCAGGATACAAATTTAAATACAAAATGTGACATCACTATTTATAGATAGATGTGGATATAAATATAGACCTAGTTCTAGGTGTGGATATAGAGAATACCAGAATCTTAGTGATAGTTGCCTCTAAAGTGGTAATTATGATTGTTGTTTTTATTACTATTTTATAGTCTCAAAGGTTATATAATGAATTTGTCACCTTTACATGCAGAAAGTAAATATTAAAATATACCTATATGTTATATAAATCTGAACCAACAAAAATAGAAACAGAATCTGTAAGAAAATACATGTATCTCTGATGACCAGACTTTGAGAAAAAGACCTTATCTTTAGTGATAGGAGAAATCTTTCTTTTTTTTTCTTCTTCTTTGTTTTTTTTTAAATTTAAATTCACTTAATTAACATATAATGTATTATTTGTTTCAGAGGTACAGGTCTGTGATTCATCAGTCTTATATAATACCCAGTGCTCATTAAAACACATACCCTCCCCAATGTCCATCACCCAGTTACCTCATCCAGGAGAAACCTTTTTTTTTTTTTTTAAAGATTTTATTTATTTTATCAGAGAGAGGGACAGAGAGAGAGAGAATACAAGCAGGGGGAGCAGCAGGCAGAGGGAAAAACAGGCTCCCGGCTTAGCAAGGAGCCCGAAGTGGGACTCAGTCCCAGACCCTGGGATCATGACCTGAGCCAAAGGCAGACACTTAACCAACTAAACCACCCAGGTGCCCCCAGGAGAAACCTTTTCAAGGAAACCACAGGTTTTCAATATTCCGTAAGAAGAACGGGAGCTGGAGTTGCATCAGATTTCCCATCACCAACGCTGCCTCTGCTGACAGATCCCTGAAGAAATGACAGATGTGGCTGGATAAGTCAGGAGAAGCTGTTAGATGCAGAAACATATCTGTTTGTCTTTCTTAACAGCTGTTATAAAGGTCAAATGAGATGCTAAGTAAGAAAATTTGTACAAAGAAAGGTTAGAAGTCCTATTCAAGGGTAAGTTATTGATTAAAAGGAGTTTTAGTTGTAGTTACTTTAATTTGAGTGGCTATTGTGCATTATAAATGTATAGTGGGAATGTTTGACCACTCTTCAGGATAAGTTCCTTGAAGTCAGGGACCATGTCTTATTAATCTACATATCTTCCAACACTTAACACATTGCCTTACACCTTAAGCATGGATAGACAATGGATTGCATGATGGCAATATTTGCAAAATAGTAATGGTTTTTTTAAAATTAAGAAAAATGGAATACTAATGTTATTATAAATTATCAAGTACTAACACTGTTATTCTGCCATCTTGGTGAAGCAGATGATCCATCAATATTATTGCCAAGTGACACACACCATTTGACTTCCTCCTCTTTGCTCCCTAATTTTAGGCATTCACTGAGATTTTATGCTTAGTCCTATTCTCTCTTTATATCTTTATCATTTTTATTGTATCCATTTATGAGGTATAATATATCTTCTCTGCACTGATGACTCTTCAATCAGTCTTGACTTTTTCTAGTTCTGCATCTCTGACTTTGCTAACCATCTCTTCTGGTTATCTGCTTACCCACTCGGATTCAGTATACCAGATCCACAGCCCTGCCCTGACCACCCACCTTCCAAATACACATGCAACATACCCATTCTATTAGGTGTCTTTTAAGGACACTAATCTTTCCCAGTCACCTATGCTAGAATTCGTATTCTCCCGGTCCCCTTTCTCCATCCTTTATCTTCATCATAGCAAAAAGTTTTCAAATCTTGATGATTTCATTTTTAATGATATCTCTAGAATCCATCTTCTTTATTATTTAGTTCTAAGACCAAGTTCAGGCCTTCATAATCAATTATTTGACCATCACAATACCCTCTTCCAGCCGTCAAATCAGAATAACTCTTATTTTGTTTCTCCTCAGTTCAAAATCCTTTAGTGACTGTTTCTTTACCTACTAATTTTAATTATATTATTAAAGTCCCATGAATATCATTTGAGAGGAATAGGCTTGGGGAAAATATTAACTTAATTCTTTAAGATAGTCTAGGCTTTAAGCTTGTGTAGTATATTGCATATCATTATTCTCTGGTTCCACCCAAAACAGATGTTTGACTTCCTTTTCCATATAATACCCCTTGAGTATCAAACACACTCAAAGAAGGAAATAGGTGTTCACATGTGGGAACTTGGATTGAGATTTCAAAGTCTTGGACACAAAATGGAAGACCCATACCCACCATGTAGAATAAAGAGATAACTTGGCTTCAACACTAAGGTAGTATCAGGGAATCTTTGGAATGGTGTGAAATGGCTGCAAGCCTTGGCATGTTTGTCTATGGTTCTGCTCAGGATGGCACTAAGGAAAGCCAGTTGAGTCTGCCTTACATTCACTTTACCTTCTTACTGTCCTTTCTTGACTTTCATTAAAAAGAAGTATGGAATAAAGTGGGATGAGATTAGAAAAATTCAATGAATAAAGAAATTTTGAAGATAGTCTAGGAAGAGGGAAAGGATGCTCTTTTTTAGAGAAGTGTTGCTAGAAACTTCTATTCAGAGAGAGCAATATGTCGGGTGGCTTAGTGAGAAATGGTGAATCAAGGGCAGGTTGAATAGAGAAGATTTAAGTTGGTCAAAATGGGATGAAAAGACTTAATGCCAAGTTATAAAGAAGGTTATGATACAGCAGATTAGCAGGAAATAGTTTTGCACTTGATCCAAAGATACTAATTTCATGTCACATGTCACATTTAAAGGAGAAAAACAGTTTATGGATATAAAATAGTTTTTCCATTATTAAGCATGCCCAAAGAAAATGCTGACTAAAGGATGTTTTGTTTTTGCTTTTTGTAATGAAGCTGCAGACCTTCAGATAGAATTTAGGGATAAATATTTGAATCCAAATTACTGTCTTTAAAAGCCCAAAGTGCTAATAGTATTAAGCCATTTATGTATGCATTTCTAACTATTTAAAAGAAAAAGTAGGCTGAATAGCATATTAAACGTAAAAGCATATTTTCTTGTTAAATAATAAATGAAATTACCAATGACATTTTCTTTATAATTTGGGAGATGAGGGAGATAGATAATGCTAACCATTATGTATCTTATTGTTGCAAATGTAAAGCTATATAATAAATGTTTATCCAAAGCAGATATTAGTGTGGTAGATGATTTTAAGCATTCCATTTAAGAGTTGTCATTGTGATTTTTCTAGACTTTTATCCCATTTAGTGGAAATCTCAGATTCCAGGAATCAGAGATTTGGGCTCTACGGTATTCTAGCCATCTAGTCTCAATTTTCTCATTGGGTTCCCATCTTATCAATTCTTTTTTAGATTCTTTCCTTGCTTAAAATACCATTGTCTCTCAGCTAAGCATGGTGTCTATGAGCATCCTCATTTTTAAACTGTTACCTCCTTTTCCCTTCATTTGACTCATTCTCTAGTTTCTTATCTTATGCCTCAGTAATTATAGCATCCTTAGTTCTGCCAAAATGGGCAAGTGTATCATTATGTTTAAAGTGCAAAGCAATACAGAAACCTAGAAGATCATGTGTTGTTTTTACTTGGTTTGGTAAAAATTCTTCTGGTTGCATTATGGTTCTGTGGAACAAAGGAAGATGCATTAAATCCCACCTTAGTTTTAAGTTAACTTTCTTAGGTTGGCAACAAAATTCACAGCTTGTTGATTGGGCTTTCTGAAATGATAAAACAAAGTGAAGAAAATTCTGAAAAGAGTGACTAATAGGGACAATAAAAAATTTTTACTTGAAATGAAAAGTAATAGACTAATTTTAAGAAAAATTAATAGCTAACAAAAGGCATGCATTTTAACCTTTTTAAAAATTTAATATTCCTTTTGTCTTTAAACATAGATATGTGTCTTCTGCCTTAGATTTTTTTAATTTGACTTGCTATCGCATTCTGTTAAGTCTTTATAGCTCATTGCTTTATAGTCAGGTTGTTTGATGCTTTCTACTTCTACTTTCCATCTTCCCTTTTCTTAATTTCATGCATTCTCATTTCCATCCCACCCTCTGTAGACCACTGCTCTCATGAAAGGTCAGCTCCTTGCACAGGCAGGACTGATCTTTATATATCACTTGCCTTTAACACAGCACATTGGGTTATAAGCAGTGTGAGAAGGGACCACAGAGACCATTTAGTGGAAGCATTTATTTTACAGATGAGGAACCCCAAACCCAGAGAGGCTAAGTGACCTAATCAAGGTCTCTTAACAAGTTAATGACTATGGCAAAGTAGAACTCCTGTGCCCTGATTCCTAATTCAGTGAAGTCATATGATTAAGAACTAACTTTCTAGGTCTAGAGGAAAAAATGAAAGAGGATCTTTTTCCTGTACAGGAATGAATCTTTGCTAATGTTGGTGATAAGTAACATTTCAATGCTTATTGTGTACCAAATGCTTGCTGAATATTAATTGTCTTTCATAATTGCCCTCATTTAATCCTCACAGCAATCCTATGAGATCAGGGGTGTTATTATTCCCGTTTTACAGATGGGAAAATGGGGCAGATAATAAATTATTTGACTAATATCAGACAGAGTCATAGACTTAGAGAAACTGTATAAACATTAATAAGAAAAAAGTACATCTAGTCCTCTTAGATAAAGGCTGCCTTTGGAAGGCCAAGACATTGAGCTATTCCTTATCTGCTCAGGGATAGGAAGGAGTAGGAATAGGATAAACAGTACTGGCCTGATTGATTCCCAGTGAGTACTTCAGTCTTGTCAAGGATCAGATGTGTGTCCTCTAGCCTCAGGATGTTTCTGTTCTCCCATACTGCCTTATTATCTTAACAGCATCTAATTCAAGCCTCTTGTACAGAGCATGTACATTTTCATTTAAAATAAATATTAAAGGGCGCCTGGGTGGCTCAGTCGTTAAGCGTCTGCCTTCGGCTCAGGTCATGATCCCAGGGTCCTGGGATCGAGCCCCGCATCGGGCTCCCCGCTTTGCGGGAAGCCTGCTTCTCCCTCTCCCACTCTCCCTGCTTGTGTTCTCTCTCTCGCTGTCTCTCTCTGTCAAATAAATAAATAAAATCTTTAAAAAAAATAAATAAATAAAAATAAATATTAAGTGTCACTGTATTATACAGTGGTGAACAAAACATATAATTACTAAAATACTAAGAGCAAGGGGAAAGGTCCAGCCACTACTCTCCCACAAAGAAGCCTATATTTTCTCCCCATTGCCACCTGAGTCCCCATAATCTAGTACTACCAATTCAACCTCTGTCCCTGTGGTCCCCATCCTTTACTCTTCAACATACTCTTACTGAATTACTCAACATACTCCTGGCAAATCAACCCAGTATGCAAAAATGTCGTATAATCATTTCAGATTTTGTGCCATTCATTTATTGGTCTATTCTACAAATATTCACTGAATACCTATTATAACTGAGAGACCTACCTGAACCAAGGACATAAAATGAGAAAGGCACAATTCTAGTCTTTAATTCTATTGACAAAGGATCATAAATATATTAATTAAGGCTAATTAAGAAAATAGAAGCCTAAACATTATTTTGATGCTATTATTATAAAACAGTAGTACTGTCCACCTATTATATCCTAAGCATTTTATATATAATTATATAATAATGTTTTATATTGTTGTGTACTTTATCATGTACCAGGGACTGTGTTTTACATATGTTATTTCAATAAGTCCTGTGAGATAGGAATCCTAGTTCCATTTTATATGAGAGGAAGCTGAGACTCATGTGATTAAATGATCACCTATAGTTGCATAGCAGGTAACCGGTAGAGATGAGAATTGACAAAAGCGATCCAACACCAAAGCCTTTGCTTTTTTTGATTCATCATGGCACCTTTCTGGTGTTGTTGAAGCAAAGCTCAGATTTTAATTAATTTTGCTTGGAGTATTTGGGGATGATTTCAGTAGAGGTCATATGTAAATAGGTCTGAAAGCTAGGTAGGAATTCTGGAAGTAAGAATGTGTATTTCAACCCAACAAAGATATAAAGACTATGGTGTAAAATTTTATTGGTCAGTAGCTTTAGGGAATTGTTGTGTAGTATATGTTACCCAAGGATTTGGGCCTTACTTTGCTGTAGTCAATGGAAATAGATCAATGGACTTGGAATTCACAAACATAGTTACAAAAAAAAAAAAAAAAAAAAGAAAAGAAAAAGAAACACCATTCTTTTTTTAAAAATGAATTTATATTTTAAATTCAAGTATAGTAACATACAGTGTTAGGTTAGTTTCAGATGTGCAATATAATGATTCTGCAATTCTGTACGAGTGAAATCATGTGGTATTTGTCCTCCTCTGATTTATTTCACTTAGTATTATACCCCTAGACCCATTCATGTTGTGGCAGATGGCAAGATTTCATTCTTTTTTAAGGATGAATAATATTTTATTGTATATATACCACATCTTCTTTATACATTCATCTATCAATGGGCACTTGTGTTGTTTCCTCAACTTGGTTATTGTAAAGAATGCTAAAGTAAACACAGAAGTACATATATCTTTTCAAATTAGTGTTTTTGTTTTCTTTGGGTAAACACCCAGTAGTGGTGTTACTGGATCATTTGGTAATTCTATTTTTAATTTTTTGAGGAACCTCCATACTGTTTTCCACAGTGGCTGCATAAACTTGCATTCCCACCAACAGTTCACGAGAGTTTGTTTTTTTCCATATCCTTGCCAACACTTATTTCTTGTGTCTTTGATTTTAGCCATTCTGACAGGTGAGAGGTGATATCTCATTGTGGCTTTGATTTATATTTTCCTGATGATTAGTGATGTTGAACATCTTTTCATATGTCTGTTGCCATCTGTATGTCTTCTTTGGAAAAATATCTATTCATGTCCTCTGCCCATTTTTTAATTGGATTATTTGGGTTTGTGGTGGCAAGCTGTATAAGTTCTTTCTATATTTTGGACATTAACCCCTTATCAGATATATCATTTGCAAATATCTTCTCCCATTTGGTGGGTTGTCTTTTTGTTTTGTTGATGGTTTCTTTTTTTTTTAATTTTATTTTATTATGTTATGTTAGTCACCATACAATACATCATTAGTTTTTGATGTAGTGATCCATGATTCATTGTTTGCATATAACACCCAGTGCTCCATGCAGTATGTGCCCTCCTTAATACCCATCCCCGGGTTAACCCATCCCCCCACAAAAAAAAACCCTCAGTTTGTTTCTCAGAGTCCATAGTCTCTCATGGTTCATCTCTCCCTCTGATTTTCTCCCCTTCATTTTTCCCTTCCTTCTCCTAAAGTCCTCCATGCTATTCCTTATGTTCCACAAATAAGTGAAACCATATGATAATTGACTTTCTTTGCTTGACTTATTTCACTTAGCATAATCTCCTCTAGTCCCATCCATGGATGTTGATGGTTTCTTTCACTGTGCAAAAGCTTTCTATTTTGGTGTAGTCCCAATAGTTTAATTTTGCTTTTGTGCCCCTTGCCAAAGGAGACAGATCTAGAAAAAATGTTTTTATGGCTGATGTCAAAGAGATTACTATCTATGTTTTCTTCTAGAAATTTTATGGTTTCAGGTCTCACAATTAGGTCTTTTTTTTTTTTTTTAAGATTTATTTATTTATTTATTTGAGAGAGAGAGAATGAGAGAGAGCAAGCACATGAGAGGGGGGAGGGTCAGAGGGAGAAGCAGACTCCCTGCCGAGCAGGGAGCCCGATGCGGGACTCGATCCAGGGACTCCAGGATCATGACCTGAGCCGAAGGCAGTCGCTTAACCAACTAAGCCACCCAGGCGCCCCTCACAATTAGGTCTTAAAACATTTTGAGTTTATTTTTTGTGTATGGTGTAAGACAGTGGTTTAGTTTCATTCTTTTGCATGTAGCTGTCTAGTTTTCCCAATACTATCTGTTGAAGAGATGGTCTTCTTACCATTGTATATTCTTTCCTCCTTTGTCATATTGACCATATTGACCATATAATGTCATAATTGACCATATAATCATGGGTTTATTTCTGGGCTTTCCCAATCTGTTGCATTGATCATTGTGTCTATTTTTGTGCCAGTACCATACTATTTTGATTACTACAGCTTTGTAGTATATATTGAAATCTGGAATTGTGATACCTTCAGTTTTGTTCTTCTTTTTCAAGATTACTTTGGCTATTTGGGGTCGTTTGTGGATCCATACAAATGTTAGGATTATTTGTTCTAGTTCTGTGAAAAATGGTTTTGGTATTTTGATAGGGATTGCATTAAGTCTGTAGATTGTTTTAGGTACTACAAATATTTTAACAATATTTGTTTTCCCAATCCATGAGCCTGGAATATCTTTCCATTTGTTTGTGTCATCTATTTCTTTCATCAGCGTCTTATAGTTTTCAGAGTACAGGTCGTTCATCTTCTTGGTTAAGTTTATTTCTAGGCATTTTATGATTTTTGGTGCAATTGTAAATGGCATTGCTTTTGTAATTTCTATTTCTATTATTTCATTATTACTGTATAGAAATGCAACAGATTTCTGCACATTGATTTTGTATCCTGTGATTTTACTTAATTCATTTTTCTGTTCTAGTAGTTTTTTGGTGGAGTCTTTAGGATTTTCTATATATAGAATTATGTTATCTACAAATAGTGAAAATTTTACTTCTTCCTTTCCTATTTGGATGCCTCTTATTTCTTTTTCTTGTCTGATTGCTGGGGCTAGGACTTCCAGTACTAAGTTGAATACAAGTGATGAGAGCGGACATTTTTGTCTTGTTTCTGATCTCAGGGGAAAACTCTCAGTTTTTCACCATTGAATGTGATGTTAACTATGAGCTTTTCATATATGGCCTTTACTATGTTGAGGTGTGAGACTTTATGTCTATTAAACCTACTTTGTTGGAGAGTTTTTATCATGAATGGATGTTGTACTTTGTCAAATGTTTTTTCTGCATCTACTGAAATGATCACATGGTTTTTATCCTTTTGATAATGTGATGTATGATGTTAATTGATTTGCAAATATTAAACCACACTTGCATCCCTGGAATAAATCCCACTTTATTGTAGTGAATGATTTTGTTAATCTACTGTTGGATTTGGTTTGCCAATATTTTGTTGAGGATTTTTGCATCGATGTCCATCAGAAATTTCGAACTGTAGTTTTCTTTTTTTTAGTGTCTTTACCTGGTTTTGATATCAGGGTAATGCTGACCTCATAGAATGAACTTGGAAGCTTTCTTTGCTCTTCATTTTTTTTTTTTTTTTTTTTTTAGAAGATATTGAGAATAATAGATATTAACTGTCTTTTAAATGTTTGGTAGAATTCACCTGTGAAGCCGTCTGGTCCTGGACTTTTGTTTGTTGGGAGTTGTTTTTACTGTTGTTGTTTAAATTACTGATTCAATTTCATTGCTAGTAATTGAGCTATTCAAATTTTCTATTTCTTCCTGATTTAGTTTTGGGAGGTTATACGTTTCTAGGAGTTTATCTATTTCTTCTATTGTTATTTCTCCTTTTCATCCCCCTCCCCCCGCCCCTTTCTCTTTGATGAGTTTGGCTAAATGTTTACCAATTTTGTTGATCTTTTAAAAGAACAAGCTCCTGGTATCATTTGACTTGTTCTACTGTTATTTTACTCTATTAAACTCATTTCTACCTTCATCTTTATTATTTCCTTCCTTTTAATGGCTTTGACCTTTGTTTGTTCTTCTTTTCCTAGCTCCTTTTGGTGTGAGATTAGGTTGCTTATTTGAGATTTTTCTTGCTTCTTGAGGTAGGCCTGTATTGCTATACTTTTTTCTCTTAGAACAGCTTTTGCTGCATCCCAAAGATTTTGACTGTTGTATTTTCATTTTCATTTGTATCCATGTATTTTTTTTTTTTATTTCTTGGTTGACCCATTCATTGTTTAGTAGCATTGTTTATTTAACCTCCATGTATTTGTATTCTTTCCAGATTTTTTCTTGTGGTTGATTTCTAGTTTCATGCCACTGTGGTCAGAAAAGATGCTTGATATGATTGTGAATATTCTAGAGAATATTCCAGTGTACTTAAAAAGTGCATAATTTGCTGTTTTGGGATGGAATGTTCTGAATATATCTGTTAGATCCACCTGGTCCCATGTATCATTCAAATCCACTGTTTCCTTATTTATTTTCTGTCTGGATGATCTATCCATTGATGCAAGTGGGGTATTAAAGCCCCCTACTGTTACTCTAGTACTATCAATTTCACTCTTTATGTCTATAATTTTTGATTTAGGTGTTTGGATGCTCCCATGTTGGTGCCTAAATATTTACAATAGTTATATCTTCTTATTGGAAAAAAAATCACCATTCTGTAATATTATTGGAAATTATATGTGTGCATATATTGGTTAATAATGGAACTGTAAGCTTTTGGAAAACAAAGTCCATGTTATTTATTTCTCCCATGGATTTTATTAAAATAACCCAGTAAAGGGCGCCTGGGTGGCTCAGTTGGTTAAGCGACTGCCTTCAGCTCAGGTCATGATCCTGGAGTCCCGGGATCGAGTCCCGCATCGGGCTCCCTGCTCGGCGGGGAGTCTGCTTCTCCCTCTGACCCTGCCCCCTCTCATGTGCTCTCTCTCTCTCATTCTCTCTGTCTCAAATAAATAAATAAAATCTTTAAAAAAAAAAAAAAAAGGGGCGCCTGGGTGGCTCAGTCGTTAAGCGTCTGCCTTCGGCTCAGGTCACGATCCCAGAGTCCTGGGATCGAGTCCCACATCGGGCTCCCTGCTCCGCGGGAAGCTTGCTTCTCCCTCTGCCACTCCCTGCCACTCTGCCTGCTTGTGATTCCTCTCTCTCTCTCTGTGTCAAATAAATAAATAAAAATCTTTAAAAAAAAAAAAAACCCAGTAAAGATTTATTAAATAAAAGAATTGACTGGATTATGGAACTAAGAGGTTGTTTGAGCTACCGGTCCACCAAATAATAAAAATAATGTTACTACTAATAATAATATTATGAAAATGGTAATATGGTTTCTGAGGCTGATGATTTACTTCTTTGAAACATGCTAATGAGGCCAATAGTGGGGATTTAATCCTGTCAGCTTTTTCTTTCTTCCATGGATACAGACATTGACCCAGACCTTTTTTTTTTAAAGATTTTATTTATTTATTTGACAGAGAGAGACACAGTGAGAGAGGGAACACAAGCAGGGGGAGTGGGAGAGGGAGAAGCAGGCTTCCCGCAGAGCAGGGAGCCCGATGCGGGGTTCGATCCCAGGGCCCTGGGATCATGATCTGAGCCGAAGGCAGACGCTTAATGACCGAGCCACCCAGGCACCCTGACCCAGACCATTCTTACACTTTCAACAAGGACCCTGTGAAAGAATATGGATCAGTTACTGCAAATCCATCATCATTCTTAAAAGAAAATAAAGTACATGCTTTCCTGGTAGTGGGTCAGAAAATGTCATCTTTGCATTGGAAAGTCAGCAATATTTTTATGGTTGACCTCATAAATCATGTTACATGTAAATTCAACTTGTGTTGTAACTTTATTATTCTTTCTTGTCTTACTATATAAGGAAGTAGCTTTTAATATAAATACCAAAACATATACCAAAAGATATTATTAAGGAGATTTCTTTGTTTTAAATCTTCTTCTTACTAGCAGTAAGGCTTATCTTCAGCTTCTCACCTTGAAACATTAGGTCAAGGAACCCATTATTTTATATACAGTGATTTATTTAAATAGAACATGAGGAAATTTAAATTAGTGTAGTCTTTCATTAAATTAAAAGCCAAAATAAAAAATCCAAACCTAAAAACTAGTTTTGTGTTTTGTATACTGGGGAAAGACCAGAGATATGTATTAATAATATGTCACAAAAATTTTGTAGTAGTATTAGAATTGAAGGACCAGGCTTAACACTAATTTTCAAAATGTCACTCAGTATAAAATCCAATTTTTAAAAGTATTTTTCCATTTTAATATATATATATAAAATATGTTTTAGTAAGTACATTCTATTCCTTATAATGACTTATAATAATAATTTTATAGAGTAGGTATTGAATAATGGGACATGCAGATTAGCTCTTTAAAACCTATTATTGTGGTGTATAATTATGTAGAAATAAAGTGCATACAAAATATTCTAAAGATGTTACAAAATTTGCTAGGCTTTCTCACAATAAAGAGAATAGATAACAAACCTGTTTAGGAAAAGTATCTAAACAATATTAAATTATTAGAAAATAATTACTGTTTATATAAAACCAAATACTAAATTATGTGGTAAAAATTACTTGTGGGCAAAACTGAGAGAGGGAGAGATAATGCTTAATAGGAAAAATTGGCTTACTCACAGATAAGGGATGAAATGGGTGATAACGTGTAAATAAGAAGACCTGAATTCTAAGTTTATCCTGTACTTATAAATTATGTGACCTTGAACAAATTACTTAACTTTCTTAGGCCACTAATGGAGATAACACTCGTTTTGTATACTTTGCATAATTTTGTGGAAAAAAAACTATATAAAAATAATATAAAAAGCTTATTTGCAAATAGAATATAGTATTAAAATGGATGGTAGTGCTTTTACCTTTTATACTACATTGACACTTAGAATTTGAGTATAAGTAACTATAACTACACCTTTTACTTGAATTTCAGAAAAATCTATAGGTTAATTTGTCACATTAACACATTGCTCCTATATAGAAAAAGATTTAGAATTCATATTTGTCTTGTTTCCTACTATTATAAGGAGTTATTTATAATTTGTCTCAATATCAGTGTTATAAATTTAGAAATTTAGTGATACATTTAATCATGAAAAGAAATTCTGAAATATTTTTGAAAAATAATTGTTTATTTGTAATATTGAAAAATTATTTAAAATAGTCATTTGAATTAGTACAAATTTTCTTAACTTTGACTAGCTCTTACAGTCTTGTGATATTTTTACTGAATTTGTATCACTCTGGTGTTTTTAAAGCAGGGGAGACATGGGGATTTCAGACCTTATACAAGCAACTGAATGCTCAATTAAACTTTCCACTCTTTCTTTCTTGCTTCAGTTTATGTTGAGGCATAAAGAAAAAAACAAACAAACAAACAAAAACAGTGCTGCAATGTTATGGCCAAAGACGTGTTGACAGATTCTTGAGGAGGATAAAGAAAAGACAAGAGAGTGATATAAGGAGATATATAAGTGATATAAGGAGAGAATTTTTGAAGAGGATTCCTTTGGAGAGAATTGTGCTATGACTTCCTCCTTCCAGTTGGAAGGAGAAAAAATTCTGCCCTTAACCTTAAGCCTAATGATAAGGATTTCAGTGAGATTCCTTTGAGAGTTTGAAGTGTGTCCTTGGTAATTGGACTTAGTAGGCAGGTGCTTTAGGCAGGACCAAGAAAGGTACTAGAGTCAATGGAATAAACCATTTTGTCTTATTTTATTTATTTATTTATTTATTTATTTATTTTTATTTATTTATTTATTTATTTATTTATTTATTTATTTATTTAGTGTGGAAAGAACCTATACTTGTTTTTCATGAGTCAATGTGCTATAATGTTGTTGCACAATGCCTTCCCAGGAAGCAGACTCTGGAACACAGATTAGCTTATGAAAAATGTTTTAGTGACTACAATGGGGATCATCACTGTGGAAGGGAGGG
Source organism: Phoca vitulina (assembly GCF_004348235.1). NCBI lineage: Eukaryota > Metazoa > Chordata > Mammalia > Carnivora > Phocidae > Phoca > Phoca vitulina. The sequence continues at coordinate 75,500,825 of NW_022589711.1, read as the reverse complement.
TTAAGTGAGAAGTTGAGCTACAAAGCTGAATGGCTCTTTAGAGTTTACCTGAGTCAGTACAAGTAGACAGTTCCTTTATATCCATGTGTTATTCAGCCTGTGGACACTAGATGCCCATGGAAGGAAGTGTGACCACAGGTGAGATATTCCCAAAGAGGGATGATAGCTGAGATTAACCCTCCTACTAAATGGGGAATTAAGTCCTTCTTTCCTCAGGGGGAATCTGGACAGTGCATCACAGCATCCATTACAAATCCCAAGTTCCATATGAGGAACCCACAGAGTGAATGTCAGCCCAGAATCTTCTGCCTTCCAATGTGAAGAGACTCTGGCAGTAAGTGTAATGGGGTGTGTCATTGGGGCACAAGCCAAAGTTGTATTTGAAGTAACCAGCTGAAGGAAGAGCACTGCCTTTGCCAAGGAAATTATATCAAGAGGCCTAAGAGGGGATTTTTCTTGAGCAGCACTGTCCATTAGAAATACAATGTGGACATTCCTGCCGTGTTCCTGACCTTAGGGTAAAAGCTCTCAGTTTTTCCCCATTGGGAATGATATTCGCTGTGGGGTTTTCATAGATGGCTTTTATGATATTGAGGTATGTACCCTCTATCCCTACACTCTGAAGAGTTTTAATCAGGAAAGGATGCTGTACTTTGTCAAGTGCTTTTTCTGCATCTGTTGAGAGGATCATATGGTTCTTGTTCTTTCTTTTATTAATGTATTGTATCACATTGACTGATTTGCAGATGTTGAACCAACCTTGCAGCACAGGAATAAATCCCACTGGTCGTGGTGAATAATCCTTTTAATGTACTGTTGGATCCTATTGGCTAGTATTTTGGTGAGAATTTTTGCATCCATGTTCATCAGGGATATTGGTCTGTAATTCTCCTTTTAGATGGGGTCTTCATCTGATTTTGGGATCAAGGTAATGCTGGCCTCATAAAATGAGTTTGGAAGTTTTCCTTCTATTTCTATTTTTTGGAACAGTTTCAGAAGAATAGGTATTAATTCTTCTTTAAATGTTTGGTAGAATTCCCCCGGGAAGCCATCTAGCCCTGGGCTCTTGTTTGTTGGGAGATTTTTGATTACTACTTCAATTTCCTTAGTGGTTATTGGTCTGTTCAGGTTTTCTATTTCTTCCTGGTTCAGTTTTGGTAGTTTATACATCTCTAGGAATGCATCCATTTCTTCCAGATTATCTAATTTGCTGGCATAGAGTTGCTCATAATATGTTCTTATAATTGTTTGTATTTCTTTGGTGTTGGTTGTGATCTCTCCTCTTTCATTCATGATTTTATTTATTTGGGTCTTTTCTCTTATTTTTGATAAGTCTGGCCAGGGGTTTATCAATCTTATTAATTCTTTCAAAGAATCAGCTCCTAGTTTTGTTGATCTGTTCTAATGTTCTTTTGGTTTCTATTTCATTGATTTCTCCTCTGATCTTTATTATTTCTCTTCTCCTGCTGGGTTTAGGCTTTATTAAAAAAAAAAAAAAGAAATATTATGTGAACCACATATGTAATTTTAAACTTTCTAGTAGCCATATTTTAAGAAATGGAAAAGAAAGAAGTGAAATTAATTTTAACATTTAATAATTTAAATTATTCCCATTTTTCTAAATTAAGATATAACTTAAGATGTTTAATACATTTTTATTCAACATCACAGTCAAAATGGAAAAAAAAAATAGTCAATGACATTCTTCATTTTTAGTAGGTTCCACACCCAACATGGAGCTTGAACTCACAACTTAAGAGATCAAGAGTCGCATGCTCTACTGACGCACCCCACCAGGCAACCCAATGAGATTCTTTGCATTCTTTTTTCCTACCAAGCCTCAGAAATCAGCATGTATTTTACTCTTATATTAACTACATTTCAAGTGCTCAGTAACTTCAAATTGGACCAATACTATATTGGACAGTTCAGCTCTAGAGAACCTACAGAAATACCCCTTGAAAGAAAAAGTCAGTTTTAAATTTTGGCCAGGGGGCACCTGGGTGGCTCAGTTGGTTGATCGTCTGCCTTCAGCTCAGGTCATGATCCCAGAGTCTTGGGATAGAGTCCTGCATCGGGCTCCCTGCTCAGCAGAGAGCCTGCTTCTCCTTCTCCCTCTGCCTGCCACTCCACCTGCTTATGGTCTCTCTCTGTCAAATAAATAAATAAAATTTAAAATAAATAAATAAATAAATAAATAAATAAATTTCTGCCAGACCTAGAGATTGCCAATCCATTACATGATAGTGACAATCAAATCAGAATGATTCTATACCTCTTACCTCTCCCCACTCCTACCTTGAAAGTGTCAAAAATATTAACACCCCCAACTTGGGAGCACCCAAATATTAACAACTAATAACAAACATAAAGGAACTCATCGATAGTAATAGAGGACTTTAACACCCCACTTACTTCATAGACAGATCACCTAAGCAGAAAATGAACAAGCAAACAATGGTTTTGAATGATACACTGGACCAGACAGACTTAACAGATATATTCAGAACATTTCATCCACAAGCAGCAGAATACACATTCTTTTCAAGTGCACATGGGACATTTTCCACAATAGATCACATACTAGGTCATAAATCAGGCCTCGACAAGTACAAAAATACTGAGATCATACCATTCGTACTCTCAGGCCACAACACTATGCAACTTGAAGTCAACCATAAGAAAAAAATTGGAAAGACCACAAAAACATGGAGATGAACATCCTACTAAAGAATGAATGGGTCAACCAGGAAATTAAAGAAGAAATGAAAAAAAAAAATACATGGAAGCAAATGAAAATGAAAAGACTATGGTCCAAAACCTTTGGAATGCAGCAAAGGCAGTCCTAAGAGGCTTAGCTCAAGAAGCAAGAACAATGTCAAAAATACAACCTAACCTTACACCTAAAGGAGCTAGAAAAAGAACAACAAACGGAACCTAAAGGTAGAAGAACGGAAATAATAAAGATTAGAGCAGAAATAGATGATATAGAAACAAAAAAACAGTGGAACAGATCAATGAAACCAGGAGCTGTTTTTTTGAAAGAATTAATAAAACTGACAAACCTCTAGCCCAACTTATCAAAAAGAAAAGAAAAAGGACCCAAATAAATAAAACAATGAATGAAAGAGGAAAGATCACAACCAACAACACAGAAATACAAACGATTATAATAGAATATTATGAAACATTATATGCCAACAAATTGGACAACCTGGAAGAAATGGATAAATTCCTAGATACATATAAATTACCAAAATTGAAACAGGAAGAAATAGAAAACTTGAACAGACTGATAACCAGCAAAGAAATTCAATCAGTAATCAAAAATCTCTCAACAAACAGAAGTCCAGGGCCAGATGGCTTCCTAGGGGATTTCTACCAGACATTAAAGAAGAGTTAATACCTATTCTTCTCAAACTGGTCCAAAAAATAGAAATGGAAGTGAAACTTCCAAACTCATTCTGTGAGACCAGCATTACCTTGATAAAAAAGAGAACTAAAGGCCAATATCCCTGATGAATATAAATGCAAAAATTCTCAACAAAGTACTAGCAAACTGAATCCAACATACACTTTTTTATATATATTCAAGTAAAAGGGATGCCTGGGTGGCTCAGTAAGTTAACCGTCTGCCTTGGGCTCAGGTCATGATCCCAGGGTCCTAGGATCCAGTCCTGCATCAGGCTTCTTACTCAGCAGGGAGGCCTGCTTCTCCCTCTACCTGCAACTTCTGCTTGTGAGCTCTCTCTGACAAATAAATAAATAAAATCTTTAAAATATACATATATATTCAAGTAAAAATATATGTAAAAATATTTTTAAAAATATACTTGATATATAAATGTGTGTTGATATATTTAATACTCATCTATATATATTTGATATTTATATCTCATCAATCTATATCAATATATAAATATATTTGAATATGTACTATAATATAAATAATACATATTTTCCTATCTGAATGCAGAGACCAAACACTGACACCACAAAACCAATCCCTAATTATAGCCTCTCTAGTCCTATCACAAAAGTGACTTAATCAGAGTCCCTACATCCATTTTACCTCCTTCAAATTTATTTTTTAAATTAAAGAAAGAAAATGTTTTAAAGTAGAAGACTTAAGGAGTGCCTGGGTGGCTCAGTCGTTTGGCTGTTTGACTCAATTTTGGCTCAGGTCATGATCTCAGGGCCCTGAGATCAATCCCCACGTCGGGCTCCACACTAAGTGCTGAGCATGGAGCCTACTTAAGATTCTCTTCCTCTCCCTCTGCCCCTCCCCCACTTCCACACGTGTGGGCTCTCTAAATAAATAAATAAATAAAGTAGAAAACTTAGATCCTTAGCTCAAAACCATGTGATTATCTTCCCAGTTTCCCTTAAATTCAAAAATTCTTAAATTGACCATCATAACCCTGAATATTCCTCATTGCCATCTGCATCTCCAGCTTTATCATGAATCAAACTATCCTTTTGTCCATATATTCCAGCCATGATAATTTTCTTTCAGTTCCTCAAATGCACTCTAGTCTCTTTTACAATATCGGCTCTTCACATGTGCTATTTCCCCATAAAGTTAATATACTAGTTAATTTCTTTGTTTTATTTTACTTTCCAATAAGGTATTTTCTTTGTATGAAAATGAAATTTCTGAACCTATAGGACAAGCTAGGTTCAATAGCCAAGTATGTTTATAACATTTTATGTTATAGTTATTTATTTGCCAACTTACCATATAGATTATAAGCTTCGTGAAGACAGAGACCAAAATATCTTGATAAGATATAGATCTTGTGCACTTATAATGTAAAATTTGTTTATTAAATTAATGAAGGGATAATTTTATGTTGGTTTTATTTTTGTTTCTCCCATAATATCAATTATAAATGCTTTCATGTGATTATGTGACAATAAATGTACATATGTATTAATTTAATATATTATTTAATATATGCATTAATTCATAACACATTCATTAAACAGTACACTAAAAGAATCATTCACTATGATAATGTGGGATTTATTCCTGGGTTATAAGGGTGGTTTAATATTCACAAATCAATCAACATGATATACCACATTAATGAAAGAAAGGATAAGAACCATATAATCCTCTCAGTAGATGCTGGAGAACCATTTGACAAAGTACAGCATCCATTCTTGATAAAAACCCTCAATGAAGTAGGGATAAAGGGAACACACATCAACATCATAAAGGCCATATAAGAAAATTCCACAGGTAATATCATCCTCAGTGGGGAAAAACTAAGAGCTTTTCCTCTAAGGTCAGGAATAAGACAGGGTTGTCCACTCTTACCACTGTTCTTTAACATAGTACTAGAAGTCCTAGCTTCAGCAGTCAACAACAAAAAGAAATAAAAGGCATCTAAATGGTCAAGGAAAAACTTAAACTTTCACAATTTGCAGACAACATGATACTCTATGTAGAAAACTTGGAAGAGTCCAAAAAAAATTGCTAGAAAACTTGGAAGATTCCACCAAAAAATTCTAGAACTGATAGACGAATTCAGTAAAGTCACAGCATACAAAATCAATGTACAGAAATCTGTTACATTTCTATATACCAATAATGAAGCAGCAGAAAGAGAAATCAAGGAATCTACCCCATTTACAATTGCACCAAAAACCATAAGATATCTAAGAATAAACCTAACCAAAGAGGTAAAAGATCTGTACTCTAAAAACCATAAAATTACTTATGAAAGAAATTGAAGATGACATAAGGAAATGGAAAAATGTTCCATGCTCATGGATTGGAAGAACAAATATTGTTAAAATGTCTTACCGCCCAAAGCAATCTACACATTTAATGCAATCCCTATTAAAATACCACCAATGTTTTTCACAGAGCTAGAACAAACAATCCTAAAATTTGTATGCAACCACAAAAGATCCCCAAAGAGCCAAAGGAATCTTGAAAAAGGAGAACAAAGCTGGAGGCATTACAATTCCGGACTTCAAGCTGTATTACAAAGCTGTAATCATCAAGACAGTATGGTACTGACATAAAAACAGACACATAAATCAATAAAACAGAAGAGAAAACCCAGAAATGGACCCACAACAATATGGTCAACCAATCTTTGACAAAGCAGGAAAGAATACCCAATGGAAAAGATACAGTCTCTTCAACAAATGGTGTTGGGAATACTAGACAGCAACATGCAAAAGAATGAAACTGGGCTACTTTCTTACATGATACCCAAAAATAATTTCAAAATGGATGAAAGACCTAAATGTAAGAAAGGAAACCATCAAAATCCTAGAGAAGAACACAGGTAGTAACCTCTTTGACTTCAGCTGTAACAACTTCTTACTAGAGACGTCTCCAGAGGCAAGGGAAACAAAAATAAAAATGAACTATTGGGACTTCATAGAAATAAAAACTTCTGCACAGAGAAGGAAACAATCAGCAAAACTAAAAGGCAACCAATGGAATGGGAGAAGATATTTGCAAATGACATATCTGATAAAAGGTTAGTATCCAAAATCTATAAATAACTTATCAAATTCAACACCCCAAAAACACATAGTCCAGTTAAGAAATGGGCAGAAGACATGAATAGACATTTTTCCAAAGAAGACATACACATGGCTAACAGACATATGAGAAGATGCTCAACATCATCAGGGAAATACAAATCAAAACTACAATGAGATACCACCTGACACCTGTCAGAATGGCTAAAACTAAGAGCACAGGAAACAACAGATGTTGGCGAGGATGCAGAGAAAGGGGAACCCTCTAACACTGTTAGTGGGAATGCAAACTGGTGCAGCCACTCTGGAAAACAGTATGGAGGTTCCTCAAAAAGTTAAAAATAAACTACCCTACATACCAGCAATTGAACTACTGGGTATTTACTCAAAGGATTCAAAAATACTGATTCAAAGGGACATGTGCACCACAATGTTTATAGCAGCATTATCAGCCTAATTATGGAAAGAGCCCAGATGTCCACTGACTGATCTATAGATAAAGAAGATGTGATATATATATATATATATATATATATATATATATATATATAATGGAATATTACTTAGCCATAAAAAAGGAATGAAATCATGCCATTTTTAATGACATGGATGGAGCTAGAGAGTATTATGCTAAGCAAAATAATTCAGTCAGAGGAAGATAAATACCATGTGATTTCATTTGGAATTTAAGAAACAAAGCAAATGAGCATAGGGGAGAAAAAAGAGAGAGGCAAACCATAAAAGAGACTCCTAACTATAGATAACAAACTGAGGGTTGCTGGAGGGACGATGACAGGGGAATGGGTTAAATGGATGATGGGTATTAAAGAGGGCACTTGTTGTGATGAGCACTGGTGTTGTATGTAAGTGATGAATCACTAAATTCTACACCTGAAACTACTATTACACCATATGTTAACTAACTGGAGTTTAAATAAAAACATGAAACTAATATATATATATCACTCCATATATATATATATGTAATATGGAGTGATTAAAAAAGAACTGACTATATCTTCTTCCTCAAAGATTATCAGCCCTAGCTGTTTAAGCAGAGATGGAATCCTAATTCCTTAAATGAAGATAAAAGTGGTCAATATGGGGGCGCCTGGGTGGCTCAGTCAGTTAAGCGTCTGCCTTCAGCTCAGGTCATGATCCCGGGGTCCTGGGATTGAGCCCCGCATCGGACTCCCTGCTCAGCAGGAAGCCTGCTTCTCCCTCCCCTTCTGCCTGCTGCTCTGCCTGCTTGTGCTCTCTCTCTGTCAAATAAATAAATCTTAAAAAAAAAAAAAAAAGTGGTCAATATGTTTGAAGGAAATGGAATGTTTAGGACATTGTGAATTGAAACCAGAAACACATCTTAAAATGATCAGTATTTGTTTCAACAGTTTTATTGAGGTATAATTGACTTTCAATCAACTGCACACTTATGTAAAGTATACAGTTTATCAAGTTTTAACATAAGCACATACCCATGAAACCATCACTGCAGTCAAAATAATAAAAATATACATCACTCCCAAAAGTTGTCTCATGTTTCTTTGGTGTCTCTCTTTCTACCTCTCCCTCCCTTATTGGTCCCAGCCAATTACTCTTCTGCTTTTTGTCACTTTAAATTAGTTTGCATTTTCTAGAGTTTTATATAAATGGTATCACACACTGTTTTAGACTAGTCTTTTTCACTCAATATGATTATTTTGAGATTTGCCCATGTTGTTGCATTTATTAAGTTTATTCCTTTTTATTGCTAATTAAGTATTCCATTATATGGATACACCACACTTTGTTTACCTATTCATAGATATTCACCTATTCATAGATATTTGGATTGTTTCCATTTTAGGGCTATTACAAATAAAGAAGCTCTGAACATCCATTTACAAGGCACTTGACATATTCTTTATTTTCTCTTGGGAAAATACCTAAGAATGGAGGGGCTTAATCATATGGAAATTGCATGTTTGGCATTTTAGGAACTCGCCAAACTGTTTTCTAAAGTATTTGTGCCAATTTACATTCCCATCTATAGTGTGTGAGAATTCTAGTTGCTCCACCTTTTTCATAACACTTGGTATTATAAGTCTTTCTTTTTATGTTCAGTTAGCCACTGTATAGCACATCATTTGTTTTTGATGTAGTGTTCAGTGATTGATTAGTTGCGTATAACACCCAGTGCTCATCACAACACGTGCCCTCTCCATTATCAGCCTTTTAAATGTTATCTATTCCAGGAGTACCTTGGTGGCTCAGTAGGTTAAGTGTCTGACTTTGGCTCAGGTCATGATCTCAGGGTCCTGGGATGGAGCCCCACATAGAGCCCTGCATAGGGCTCCACACTCAGCAGGGAGTCTCCTTGTCCCTCTGCCCCTCCCCCTACTTGTGCTTTCCCTCGCTCTCTCTCTTGTCTCTTTCTCTCTCAAATAAATAAATAAAATCTTTAATAAATAAATAAATAAATAATAAATAAATAAATGTTATTTATTCTAATAAGCTTATAGTGGTATTTTGTTGTTTTAACTTTCATTTCCCTAATGACAAATGTTGTTGAGCATCTTCTCATGATATATCTTTCATATATCTTCTTTGTCATAGTGTTTTTCATGACTTTATATGCCATCCGCATATCTGCATTGGTAAAATGTCTGTTCAATCTTTTGCCCATTTCTTTTTTGAATTGAATTCCTTGTTTTCTTATTGAGTTTTGAGAGTTCCTTATGTTTTCTAGATACTAATCCTTTTTCAGATATATGATTTACAAATATTGTCTCTCTCTGTAGCTCGCCTTTTCACTCTTTTATCAGTGCGTCTTGGAGAGTAGAAGTTTTTAATTGTGATAGAGTTCAAATTATCATTTTGATATTTCATTGATCCTGGTTTTCATATTATATCTAAGAAATCTTAGCCTAAGTCAAAGTCACAATGATTTTTTTTTTCTAAAAGTTCTATAGTTTTACTTTTACACTTAAATCATCATCCACTTTGAGTTAATCTTTGTATATGGTATTAATATGAATTGAAGCTTATTTTTTCCTCTCACCTCATTTGTTCCTGTCTCTCAAATATTACTGTCCATTATTGCGTGATACTCAGTGTCTTTAAAACCATTTTTTAATATATTTTTCCCAGTTGTTTGTTTGTTTCAAGTAGGAAGGTAAATTTTGTTTCTATTAACTCCATCTGACCAAAAGCAACTGTCACGAAGTTCACTTTTTATTAATGAACATTGACTGCGTTATGTGACTTAAGGTGACTTTCTGTTATTTAAAAGTGAGCTGAGGGGCACCTGGGTGACTCAGTCATTAAATGTCTGCCTTCGGCTCAGGTCATGATCCCAGAGTCCTGGGATCGAGCCCCACATCGGGCTCCCTGCTCCACGGGAGGCCTGCTTCTCCCTCTCCCACTCCCTCTGCTTGTGTTCCCTCTCTCACTGTGTCTCTCTCTGTCAAATAAATAAATAAAATCTTTGAAAAAAATAAATAAAAGTGAGCTGAAAACTTTAAGAACTTGCATGAGTTTTTATTCAAAGATAGGAGAAGGAACACTCCACTAAAGAATTTAATGAGATAGTGGAAGACAAACATAAATATGTGCCCTCAATCCTCTGTGTTACATGTAGGAGTTACATAATCTTTAAAACTAGATCACTTATTGTTTACATACTTTTAAAAGCAGTTGATATTTGAGGCAATGATTAATTAGTATTTGAAAATGAGATGTTTCCCATCACAATTCTCATAAGTAATGGAAATCCTAAAAATGGTCTTCCAAATCCCTCTGTGTATTTGGGAAGTCTCAAGAATTCTTCCAGCTACTCATGCCAACATTGGGGAAACTAGAAACATGTTCTAAATATAGTTCAATACAATCAAAATTGACATTTACTTCTTTGAAAATATATAATGTTAAAGAACATCCAAATTCTGATTGCAAATGGCATTTCCAAATTTCAGTTTGTTATAAGACGGCCCATTTGTCCTGAATTTCTCCTACTTCTCAAGCCCTTTCTTTTGTTGAGGCTTCTTCACACTTTGTTAATTTCTCCCATACTCAAATCACAGATTTACATCTATTTCTAAAAGGCTATGTGAAGACCGTTTTGAAAGAAATCCACTTTATCTCTGTCAGTCATAAGATTAACCTACTTTTATTCATTCAGCTCATCAACAAATTATGAGAAAAGCGAGAGACTAGATCCCCTTGGTTCATAGGCCCAAGATGAATTGGATGAGTGTATGTCAGTGTTGGGCACTGATATCGAGGGATAGTCCACATTATTGTACTTAAAATCAACTCTCTCTCTCTCTTTTTTTAATCATTTGACAGTCTCTGAAAAATTTTCAGGTGAACTGGATGTCTTACTGGTTGACATACATATTAAATTGAAAGAAAGTTCTGAGTTGAAATTTAGCATGTGAAGCTTTGTGCCCTGGAAAATGTGTTTCTAGAGTTGTCCTACCATGTAAATTTTATTTGTAGCAAATAAGGAGATCACGGGGAATAACTTCCAAAATCTTGACTTCCCAAGAAAGGGTGAATGAATACCTTTTGTTTAGGGTTAGGATGAATATTTAGATAGGGAAGCGTTGTCATCCTATGTAGAGATGGGCATAAGTCATGCATGCGCCTTAAGGAAACATGCCTGTTCATACTTTGTTATATAAATGAGTCTGGTGCTCCTCCTTGGGTGGAAAATTTAGTATTATAATGAGGTAAAGGTAATTATTGGTCATTCCAGAGGTCACTCCATGGTCTGTGTAGGTGCCAGTCGAGGGTTAAGCTCAAACTGGTCTGGGTGGTCTGGGATGGCTGGAGGTCTTGTCAGGACAGTCGCTACTCCCTGAAGAGTGATTTCAGGCTTCATTTGCCTGCATTAAGAAGTAAGCCAGAAAGAAGTGCTTAACAAAAAGTGTAGGACAAAGTTCTGTCAGTACAAGCAGGTGGACAGTAAAGGTCAGGTCTTGGGGTCTAGCTGGTGACAGTGTTGTCAGAGTTGTATATCCCTAAATCATCATGGTATTCATTGCAATTTGTTCTGAATTGTGATTTCTGTAATAGCATGCCTGTGTAATACTAAAAATAGGGGTTTGTTATTTTTAAGTGCATTCTTTCCCAAATGTCTTAGAAAGACATAGAAAAATCTGTTAAGCTGTGTATCTCCAAAATACTATTTAGAATTTTGTACCCAGAGAAACCCAGGAGTGTGTAATGTTTAAAACATACGAATAATATCTGTAGCATGAAAGTATGTTAATGATAAAAATAATATTCATTTTAAGGTGATCTCTGAAATGTATATCATAAAACACCATAGGAGAAAATTAGAAACCATTCATTTAACCATTATCTTCAATTAATGGAAAGTAAAAGGTAAAATTTCATGTGCTTAATCCTGTGACCTGACTGTCCATACTTTAATATTGAGATACCTTATGTAGGTCCAAATCAGTAAATTAAATTGTAAAGTCAGAATATCAATTTTTAATTCCTTCTGGGATTCATTTTTCACTTTGTACTCATTGCAAAAATATGTGAAATAACGCTGAGGTTTTTAAAAAAAAATAGTAAAAGTGAGTGTTTATCTTTTACTTGTTTCAGAATATTTTCCCAATTTTGTCAGTGTTCTAACAACAACAAAAATATTGGTAGATCAATTTTTTTCTAAAAGAGGAAGTGATCTTATGAGAAAGAAACCCTACAGCATGCTCCGGGAACCCCACCACAGCATACTAGAGAACATAATATATGTGACTTTGACTCACCTAAGAGATGAAAAGAAATACCAACAGTAATGTTTCATAAGGTGATTACATCAAATAAGGCTACCCAAAGGAACTGAGCCACCAGTAGGCCTTCAACGTGGTTTTGAGACTCCTTGTCTCTTAAAGTTTTCAGACTTACGGGATCATAACAATTGTAAGGGGGAAAATGACCAGTTTCTAACAGTAGCCTACATAAAGCAGAATCTTTAGTTTATTTATGTCCTTGTGTCTAACTACTTGATATTGCAGTAGAGAATTCTTGAAACCAATGGCAGCCTTTGATTTTTTTTTTCTAAATTACCTTAATTGTTCTGCTCCTTTTCTTAACATACTCTACCTTTACCTTGGTTATGCCATCATCTAAAGCCTTGCTACTCAAAATGTGCCTGCAGACCACCAGCATTAGTATCACCAGGGAGCTTGTTAAAAATGTAGAATCAAGGGGGGAAAAAAGTAGAATCTGAAGTGCCTGGCTGGCTCAGTCAGCACAGCATGCAACTCTTGATCTTGGGGTTATAAGTTCCTTGGGCATAGGGCCTACTCAAAAAAAGAATGCAGAATCTTCAGACTTCCTGACTTAAAATCTGCATTTTAACAAAATCACCAGTTGATCCCTATGCACATTAAAGTGTGAGAAACACTAGTCTAAAAGACGTTATCCTTAGTCTCTGGGAAACAAACTCCTTCTGGTAACATGTAAGATGTGACATTTTCTTGTGACTTTCCCCTCTTCCACTTATGTCCAGTGAATTTCTTCTGTGTTTAGAATATCATTTTATCCTTTTAAGCACTACTGATTCAGGCAAAATTTCAAATTAGGTAAAGTTTATGTTACTCTCCAAATATCAACTTCATCAAATTCATAGCTGATGTTACTTGGAAGTGCATGTCATGATGTGAAATCCCCAGTTGTGGTTAAGAACCTTGTATATCTTGCTCACCCCTGATTTCCATCACCCCAAACAGTATTTTCTATGGAATTAAGTCCTTCATTATTATTTGCTAAATAAATAAATGAATAAATCCCCTTTTCTTATGTTCTTTTTATTCCATCAGGTAATTAACTAAACATATAGTAAGCACATACTATGTTCCAATCATTTGCATAAGTGCTAGTTATAAAGATGAAGAAAATTCAGTCTCAGCTTCCAGGACATTCATGATCTAGAGAAGAAAGACATGAATAATGATGTATTATGAGTAGGTTTTTATAGGAGAGGAGGTCATTGTAGGCTGAGAAACATGTACAAAGCCTGGTGAAAGAACCTGATATGTTACAGAAATGATAATACTCACTGTGGTTTAAGCATGGCTTTACCCACTTTGAATTATTCTAATAGCAGAAGAAGATCACTGGATATAAATAGAAGCTTGGAAAGATAAGAAAATGCATCAATTTACACATTACTAGAAGGACTGTCTTGGAAACATTTTAGATAATGCAACTCAAATTTGAATGTTCATATAAGTAATCTGGGAATTTTGTTAAATGGTGAGAGATTGCTCAAGCATAGTTTGTGAGATTGTTTCATGATCTTTGGAGATTGCTGGACTCTTCCACTCACCCCACCTGAATACAAATGAAACAAATGAACAAACAAGCAAAAAACCATGCAATCAAACAAAAAAATGAATTTAAAAAGCCATTGTGAAAGAAAAAAAAATGCACCAAACAATTAAGGATATGATTTTATTCTGGCTCTTGAAAAAGGGAGAATGTTTCTCAATGAGGAATGTCTCAAAAAAAGAAGACAACTAGGGGTTTCATAAAATGATGATGTGACTGAGGAAGAGTGGAGGTGGGTTTTATCTTAGAGTGTGTGTAGGAAGGGTGGTCTTTTGCAGTTTCTCTGAACACAAATGATTGGGAGGATATCTTAACTTTTTCTGTTTTCCAAGCATAGATCTCAGGCAAAGGTCAACATTGTCACCACAATTTTCTTTTCTTTGATGGACTTATATGAGTAAGATTTAACCTTATTTTTTTCCAATTCTGTAAAAATTTGTGTTACTGGTATACACATTTCAGCTAAAGCATTAGTAGGAAGACAAATCAGAATACCTAAATCCAGATAAAATTGAGAATGAATCAAAATATCTACTATAACTATGAGACTTTATATTTTGGAATATAAAAAGCTTGTTAAACCAAAATAAGTCTTTAATTTTTAGACTATTAGGCAGTTTAAAAACAGTAAATAATTATAATTAGTATGGTGAGCATTTTTTGGTTCAAGATTAACTTTCTAATGCTCTGAGATCATGTATTGCCTAATTAAGGCATTATGTAAGTTTGACTTGTGTCTGATATTTAGTTTAATAAGACCAAAAGGGAGAATAGCATTTGCATATGGTTGGTGCTCCATAACTGTTTGCTAATAATGACTATAATGATTTACAATTTAACTCAAATAATATTACTAGATATTTATATTCTTTCAAGTTGCATTTCAAATTCATATCCAAAATCTATTTCTTAGAGATGAGTAGGCATATCCATTTAGAAAGGACTAAATCAATGGTTCTTAACAGGGGGCAATTTTGCTCTCCAAGGGACGTTTGGCAATATCTGAAAACATTATTGATTGTTACTACAGGACTTGGGGGGTGCTACTGGCATCTAGTGGGTAGAGGCTAGAGATGCTGCTAAATATCTTGCAATATACAGAACAGCCTCTCAAAATAGTTATTTGGTCCAATATATCAATAGCATTGAGGTTGTGAACCTCTGGACTAAATAAGTTTTATATGGATGGAGTGAATATGTGCTCATTAGTATAGATACCTAGATAGTGTGTATCAATGTGTGTATTTGTGATTCTCTGGAAATTTTTCTTTACTTTCTTTCCTTTAACTGGCTAAAAAAGTTATGATATTGTTTGCCTATTATTCTCTAATGAAGTAAATATTCTCTAGTTGTAATTAGAATAGACAAAGAAATGACTTTCATTTTGATATTGGATCTCCAGTCCCAAATAACAACAAAAAAGTGATGATAGAATAAAGCTAACACAATACAAAGTTAAATCCTAAAGTTCTAGAACATTATTATGTTTGAGTCTTTGACCCTCTGTCAGTGTTGAAAGAATCAAAGAAAAGAGAAAAATACTTTGAAAGTTATGTCTTTAAAATATTTCTCAGAAATATTTTTTCCCTTGGCACATTTGTGCAAGAGAGGGTTTGTTCTGCTCTTAACTTAGAGATTCACAGACATAGACATGTAACTACCTGAAGAGAACATTCCAACTTAAATGGGGGAGTGGGGTGATACTAAATATCTACCACAGGAAGTGATCAAAGAAGGGTAGTCAAAGAAAGTGTAGTGAGTGAAGTTGGAGGCAGCTGAAAGAAAAATTAGAATGGTTAGATTCTAGTATCTGACATATTTTGGATTATAACAAGAGAGATTTCAAAAGTTGTAGTCACCCACATCAGAGCATTTATAAAGACAAAACAAGCAAAGCAAAGCTACTGGAAATTGTCCATTATCTGAAATTTAAGCAAGAACAAAGTGAAAAGATGACAATATGAGGAAATAATTGCTGCTATGTGTGCATATGTACATGTATAAGTTGATTTATTTAGTCCTTTCTGAATTATAATTTATAAAACATATTGACATTTGGAATTCATAAACCATCTCTGCATCCAGGCAGTTTTTTCTAAATTTAAACTTCCTTCCCCCACATATTTTTTCATTTCTTTTTTTTTTCTTTTCTTCTTTTCCCCCTCCCATATTGTCCTTAGCTCTTTTTAAAAATACTTGGACTGTGTACAGTTACTGTAAGATTGATCCTTTCATGGGACTCTGACTTTTTGTAGAACTGGGTTTAACAAAGACAAGGTTATTAGGTTGACTTAATAGAGAGAAATCACTTTACCATCAACCACTAAATTTAACTTTAAGTCTACTTCATCCTATTCTCATCTTCCCACTTAGCATTGATATCCCCACCTGTGAAACCTGAGGTCTACCTAAACATTGGGTGAAAGACCCAGTAAGTTAATAAATGAGTGAAATAATCTTCATGGGGACTGTGGCAAACTCAAGAGTTTGAGACCTGTAAGGAATGAATACTGGACTTTGTAGCTTCTGGCTTTAATTCTCATGTATCATGAAGAGTTACTTTCCAGTGTTGCTACACGTTCCAGTTTTTATTGAAGAAGAAGAAGAGGAGGAGGAGGAAGAGAAAAAGAAATTCACATTTTATTTTATTTTTTTACTTTATTATTGTTATTATTATTATTTTGGAGAGAGAGAGTGAGTGTGCAAGCAGGCTGGGGGGAGAGGGACAGAGATGGAGAGAGAGAGAATCTTAAGCAGGCTCCATGCTCAGCCCAGACCCTGATGCAAGGCTCCATCTCTCAACCCTAAGATCATGACCTGAACCGAAATCAAGAGTCAGCTGCTTAACCAACTGAGCCACCCAGGTGCCCCAAGAAATTCACATTTTAAATGAAACCCCCCAAATTGAAATGTTTTCTCTCTCTCTCCTTTTTTTTTTTTTTTTTTTTTGGTTATTTCCTTTTTCTGTTTTCTTTTTGAATATAAGACATCATACATATTAGGGAATACCAGTTTAAAACTTCTGGTCCAGATGGTCAGTGTTCCATATTTTTCAAAAAGGGTACTAAAATATATTAACATTATATTAGAAATCCATTAGAAGTTTATTTAAATAGTTGGTACTGGGGATTGATATGCCCAAAATAGCATTTTTATTAAAGAACCAGAATGTGGTTCTAAGAAACTGTTAAGCCAAGCAAAGAAATCTTGCATAGAATCCCAAAATAGTATTGTTGACTGAGGCAGAGACTTGTGAGATTTTTATCTATGGAAGTTGTACTTCAATATGTCAGCTATGGACTTGGGGAAGGTTTTAGGTAAGATATTTGAAGCAATTAGTATATAGAAATGTTGGCCTTTCATTATTATTTTCTGAGCACTGAACTCTCTGACTTTCTAAACATGTTTTTCTACTTTTTGCATGGAAATAGTAGATAAATGCAGTAAGCCAGTTCCGTAGACCTAAACCAGCGATTTTATAATAGGTTTGCTGTAGAGGTAGTGGTACAGCTTGATGCCTGTTATTGTAATATAATTCTGGATACCAACTTGGAGATCATTCTAGCTCAGTGGGGGGGGTGGTATGGGAAGGATCCAGACATCATTAATTTTTTAGCTCTTTAGTTGAGCAGAGAACTATCTAAATGATATTGACTAGAACTCTCCATTAAGGCAGTGGTCATAAGAATCTTTTAAAAGCCATGAGGACCGGATAAGGTTAATTAATCCAATCATTCATTTAAGAAACATGTATTAAGAGCTTACTCTGTACTAGATGCTTTGCCTGAGGGGAGGGATTATCTATAAAGATGAATAAAACATTTTTTGCCCCTCAAATATATAGCATCTATTAATGGAAGTTATCATAAATGGGTAAGTGAAGTGTTTAAAATTGCTTTGGTAGAAATATGCCTATAGTAAAAGGAAGAAGCCAACTTGATCTGGAACTTGATTGAGTTTTAGGAGAAAAAAGAAATTACACAGGAATTATCCCTTGAGTGAATCTGAACAATTAATAGGTATTTTCAGCCAAAATGGAATGGGATATTGGAAGGGATATAGTCAACATGTGAGAACAATTTGTCCGCCTTAGATCATGAACACTGTCAGTCTGAACATAACTCACAGGTTGATTTTACTCATTAAAATTTAGTACAATAAATACTGTTGAAATTTTTTGTTTTCATTAATGTTATCAAATAATTATAAAATTTTTGTTACAGTTGTCAGAGTAGTTTTCAAACTTTAATGTACATCATAATCATCTGGAAAGCTTGTTAAAACACAGATTTGCTGCCCCCCCCCTCCAGTTTCTGATTTGATAGGTCTGGGGTAGTCCCAATAATTTGCATCTTTAACAAGCCCCAGGTGATGCTGCTGCTGTTAGTGGTCCAGGGACAACACTTTGTGAAACACTGTTTTCCTATAAAGAATAGATTAAGTGTCTGGTGATCTGGTCAGGGCTTAGGGAAACACATTTTTAGTAAAAAATTTCATTTTTTTTGAACCTCCCCACTTGTAAAATAAAAAGGTTGGACTACACAATAGCAAAGACAAAGAAATACAGGCACCCAGATAGGCTAATGATGAGAATCCTTTCAAATTGAAAATATTCTTTAAAAGAGGATGAGTGTCTATGAGAAAAGGGCAAAGAAGTATAACAGAATATTATATCTTTCCTCTGACCCAATCAGTTCAGTTCAGTCCCTAAGTATTAATACCCAATCAGTAGAACAAAAGCCCAGCCAGACCCACTACCCTTGAATGATAGTTTAGAGATCATCTTTCCTCCCTTTGTTACGATCATACCCTCTCAGAACTGCAAGCTACTTGTTAGTTTCCCAACTTCAGGTCTTGCTCTTCCTGAAAAGAGTTCTTATATTTATATGTATTAATATGCATTTCTTCATCTCAAAAAATTTTCATTGAGATCTTAGTACTCTACAGGGGTTTTCACCTCTTAGCTGTTGGCTTACCCACCTTTTAATTCAGTGTTTCCTAATTCCCAAGCAGCCCTAGCATTCTGTGTTCGGTATGCAAACTTGGTAGTAGGGGAACTCAAGTGACTGTAGACTTCAGAGCATATAATGATGGTTGGGCCGGTGGAGGGAGCTGTTGGCTTGAGAATCACTGACCTTTTGGTCTATAGCAGACAGAAACACATGTCTCACTGCTAGTGAAAAGCCTAGTGCATTTATTTCTCTGAGTTCGTATTTTCGCTTATGTTGCTTTAAATTTGGAAAGATAATCACCTAATAGCTTTGAATTTGGAAAGATAATTACCTAATATCAAAGGACTGTACCCGCAATGGCCTTCATGACTAAGTGGAAGGTTGATAGGAGCTGGACTTGAGAAAATATGACCTGTATGATGTGATGAGATTTGCTGAGTGATGTGAACAGTTCCTAACTAAATAAGTGAGTTTGAGGGTGCTCAGTCCTAACTCAAATAAGGTATAAATTATGTTTCATAAGAAAAGTACAAAATAGTGCTTCTGCCTTCGTGTGTATTTGTCTTTAAAGATAAATTTTCATTGGAATTCCAGAGTTAATCATTTAATAGAATGTGTAGATTTAAATTGATTTAGTATAGTGTTGAATTTTATGACTGATAAATAGTGCTACTAATCTGAAGAAGACCAGATGTGTGAATAAAAAAGAATATTTAGTGATGGTGAATACAAATTTAAAATGTGATGCTTCCATAGTATGAAATTTACTTTTAAACTCAAAAGGTTAAGTTTTGCTGTATGTGTATGCCTTATTTATGCTTTTCTGTGCAATGATATGGTTCATGATAATTCAGAATATCAGATAACTGGTAATTTTAAGTTTTCTCTTTACTGAATATTTATGAGATTACTAACAATGATAAATACAGCTTAGTTTATAAGATAGTCAATAGTTTATTTCTAATTCCTCTAACTTATATAAACTTTTAACATAGTTAACATTTCCTTGAAATGACAGCCCAAAAAATGGAGAGGAAAAATAGACTGATAGTCAGGAGATCCTACGTTCTAGAGATGGCTTCTCTTCTAGCAGTGTGAATTTGTAAAAATTACTTAATCTCACTGGGCTTCAGTCTTTTTATTTTAAATTTATAAGGTTCAACTTCTAAGCCCTTCTAGTTTCGCTATTTTTAATTTTTTTCAAATGATTTTTGCTTAAAGTTAGATTATTCAATTTACCAGAGTAAATTGAAATATAGCATATTTTAAAACCACATTGTTTCAAAGATGCATGTATATGTGAAAAATATTCTAAATTAATGGTTAAAGATATACATATTTTGACATAATTTTTGATTACTTAGTTACTGGAGAATATTAGTAGTTTTATTTTTATTAATATAGTTTTTAGTTGTTAGAATTACTATTTTCATATAGTGTACTATATAAAAATTATTTTCATATAGTGTACTATTATAATTTTTACAATCCATAAAAATAATTAAAATCCCCAAGGAAAAAAATACGGTTTAGTTAGAATTTTTAGAAGTTAATGAAAAGTCAGTGAATAGTCAGTTTAGGCTTATATAAGAGGATATCAAAGAACTTTATGCATCACATAGTCATAAATTTCATTTTTCAGAGAGAAAGCTTTAACTGTGATCATGATAAAAATATTGATAGAAACCAAAATATTAACCATAACCAAAGCTGATACCAGGTTTTAGAAATCCCACTAATGCCTCTAAAGTATTATTATACCTCTCTTATTTAGACTGAGAGCCTTGTAAATTGCTTTTCAGTTTAATCTAGTAGATTAAGCTTTATGAATCCTTTGGTTGAGATTTTCTATTGATAGCTGTTGTTTCTCTGTGATTAAAAAAAAAATCAAGTTTAGAAGGCTTTGTAGGCAATCTGTTTGGTTTTGCAAGGCTCTCTCTCTCTTCTAAAACATTAGAAATACAACCTACGACTTGCCTCTCTTGCCAAGGGTGTTATTACTTTAATAATATACAGATTTGGACTTTGAATTGCATTTCAGGCAATCAGAGATGTTACTAAAATTTTATCTTGCATGCAGGTAAATGTGTAGGTTCTGTTTGTATATCTCATCCTCAGGAAGCATTAATATGATTTCCTTAAAGTCAAATTTATGAGAAAATAATGGAGAATTATGGTAATACCCTTTATTCGTTATCATTTTCTTTTATACAAAGGACTCTGAAAATATAAGTTGGCTTTGACAACTTCTTTCTTCTGTGTTTTCTTGTCCCCCTTTTTTTTAATATGTAAATATTTTGGATTTAGGACTAGAGCCCCCTAACTTCTTGTGTAAAGACATTTCTAAATCTGTTTGCCATCTATTAATTTTATATGATTCTTAACAATAAATTCAGAATCATAACTCTTAAAACTTCACCTTGGCAGCACGCATCCAATTTTATTGTGTCCTCTGCTGGCCTGATATCACTAATGAGAGCCTGAATGTCACAAGGCAATGAGGATTGCCCATCAGTTGCAGAGCTTAGTCAACTGTGTAATGAAGTCTTGTTTGTTTGCTTTCTTTTGTAAAGCACTTAGTGAATCTCAGCACATTTTCAGCAGCTTAGTGCTATTGCTCATTTCATCACTTCTTCTAAACTTTTTGCGTCATTTTACTAACCATTACTGAACTTTATTTCATTTTGCATACTTACTAAGGCAGTGCCAAAGTAATTGACGGTAGAGCAGCTAATAGGCACCAAACCAGGGTAATTAATACTATAGGAGAAAGCATCAAAATTGATAAGAAATTGAAAACTACATTTGCCATATTTTTGACACATTTTTAAAAGATTTTAAGACTAAAGTAAAAAAGTAAGTATATGCTTAGTATTAAAAAATAAGTAAATGGGTACATAAATAAAAGAATTATAGAATAAAATGTAGAAGTCCCCGTTTGATGTATCTCTCCCATTCCTACATTCAGTAGTCTGATTTGTATACTTCCAGCTGTCTTCCCCATGTGGGCTCAGGATCAGACTTAATTTGAAGTAAAGAAAAAAAAAAGCAAGATGTCCTGTAATACACCAAAATTTAAATAAGCATCACATAAATTTATAATTAAAATGTATTTTGTGATTTTCGTTTTATTTGAATGAGATCATACTTTTTAAAAAAATCTAGAATGTTCCTTATGATAAACATACCATATTTTATTTAGCCATTTATCATTGATGGACATTTAGTATTTTTCAGTTTTTGATTATTACCAAGAATGCTGTGAATGACATACATTGTATATATATTGAAATATTTTTCTAAGATTCCTTTCAGGGACAAAGAATATGTATATTTAAAATTGTCCCTCAAAAAATGTATACCAATATATACTAAAACACTGTATGTTAGTCTCATTTCTCTAGGATTGCAATTAAAGAAAGATTGCCAATATGTCAGTTGAAACATGTTTATTTTAAACTTGGCCATTATCCTAAAATTTCATATTATTTTTATTTATTTATCATTCATGGATGAGATAATATGACAATATAATATTACATATAATGTCAGGAATAGGTGCTAAATTTGATCAAGTACTTATTTAGAGGCTGGAGATCTTTGACTACCTTTTCAATTTGTCTAAACTTTTTATTTTATTCAGGTATTTTTACCTTTTGTCAAATTTGGTACTAAAGATATTATAAGAAATTGATAATGTAAAATTTCAAGGTTAACTAAAGTTATACGTAGCCTTCCCTAACATTTAAAAATATATACTTAGAATTATGTTCTTTATCTATCCCTAAAGTAGTTTATAGTAGTATTTTTTAATTTTAACAAGACCTAAAAAAATTGCTGTCTCCTGTTGATATTTCTTAAAGCCCACATTTGATTTTATTGCTTCAACTTATTATTATTGGCAAATTAAGACCACTATTCTTCATCCTTATTAATTTATTCTTTTCACTTTCTTTATGCTGTTTTTTTCTCTAGTTTTTTGAGACAAAAATTTTATTTATTTTCAACATATATTTTCATGACAAATATTTAAGACTAAAGTGTTTTAGTTGAATACCATCTTGACTAGATTCATAGATTTTTGAGATGTATTACTTTTATTGTCTTTTGTTTCTAAATGGTCTGTAATTTCTGTTCTAATTTATTTTTTAAACCACTAAAAATATTTTAAAATTTTGCAAGTTTATTCTTCTTTGGTTTTTCTTTTTCTTTTCTTTTTTTTGTTAATTTTATTAACACTAACATAAATTTCTTCATTTTGGGTTGCATTTTATTTTGGTTCAGTTACATTCCCAGGATCACTTCCATTTTTTCCTTTGTAGAATAGTTTGAGATTATCTTTTTTTTTTTTTTTAAGATTTTATTTATTTATTTGAGAGAGAGAGAATGAGAGAGAGCGAGTACATGAGAGGGGGGAGGGTCAGAGGGAGAAGCAGACTCCCTGCCGAGCAGGGAACCCGATGCGGGACTCGATCCAGGGACTCCAGGATCATGACCTGAGCCGAAGGCAGTCGCTTAACCAACTGAGCCACCCAGGCGCCCTAGTTTGAGATTATCTTGACAGCTTAATACATGCTCTTTTTTTGGTAGTGTTAGCATAACTGTTTGAAAAAGATGTATATTTCTTTTTATTAAGGTACAAAATATAATGCTCATACATATCAAGCTTATTATTTTTAACACTCAAATATTTATATAACTATGTTTTGTTCTGAAAGTCATCTATTTATGTATAAGCCTCCAGTCTAAGAATAAAATTTGATTTATGGATATTTTTTCCTTCATAAAATTATACATATTGAAAATATATTTTTTAAATGTATCTTATGACAAAAGATGTTATCTGTTATATTTTTGGTAATGTCTACCTTTCATTAAGATAAGCTGTTTTTTTCTATTGAATGGTTTTACTTTGAATTTCATTTTTTTAGTATATTTGTATTTCTCTGTATTTTCAACTTTTTTTAACACTCTAATTTAAATACTTGTATACAGTATCTCAGCAACCACTGTTCTTTATTTTTTTCAGTTCAACAAACATTAGTTCCTATTACATGTATGCACCTATATACATGCACAAAATATTTGAAATACAGAGGACTTTCTACCTGAAAAAGCTTACAGTCTACTCTTAATTTTTTGCTGAGTATTCATCACATATGTCTTCACAAAAAAATTATTTCGATGCCACTATTTCTAACATTTGTGGAATAATAATTTTAGTAAACATATTTCTAAGAATTTACTGAGGCTGACTCGGGAATGTCTTATAACTATATTGTTAGATACTAGTCAGCAAGCTTGGCTGAAAACATAAAAAAAAGTAGAATGTAGGTGTTGTAAATGAAAGAAATTTATTGAAAGTGTATGGAGTAGCTCAAAAAAAAAAAAAAAAAAAAAAATCACCTAGCAGAAACTGAGGAGGGATAAGGAAAGTTAGGCAGTACCTAGCCCTGTAGCCAAAATTATTTCGGCAAAGTGTTTCCTACTGCCGGTACATCATCAGATGCTACAGCTTGCACTACTGCTGCCTGACAACGCTAGATTCTGGGTGTGGCCTCTGATGTCACTACTACCTCTGTCCCCGGGAATCCACTGCCACCTTTTGCCACCACAATGGAACCTCCACTCTCTGAATGAGAACATCCGAGTCTCGTACTTAGGTCACTTGCTCATGCCCTAACAATAAGGGAAGCCTGGAAAGAGTTTCTTTGTCTTTATCTGGCCTCTTGGGCTTCTAGAGTAAGAGATCAGTTCCTTCTGCCACTAAAACACATAGAGTTAAGTAGTTTGCAATATAGAAAGATAGTACATATTCAAGGTAACAAAAGCAATAATAACAAGAAAAAGACAAATATGCACTATTGTATAGAAGAGATTAAAGGGATTGGTGAGTTAAAATCTGTTGAGTTTTGGGGGGTTTAAGTAGTCAACCTTGGTTCATAAAAATTTAAGCTGTAAGTAACCACAGAAACCATCTAATTTAGCTGTTTTTTTTTTTTCTATGAGACAACTGAGTCTGAGTGGTGAAGTGATTTGTCCATTGAAAACTATCATGTTTCTCTTTAATTTCATACATTTAGCAGATACTTAATGAACACCTAATATGTATTAGACATAATTCCTATTGCTGGGGAAATAGTAAATAATATAATAATAATAATATTACTACTACTACTACTAATAATAATAATAAATAGAAAGAGGTGAAAAATACATTTCTTGTTCTCATATATTTTATATTCTGATGAGAGGAGACTAATAAAAAACAGGTAATCAGATTAGAAAGCATATTTTCAGAAAGTGATAATTTATGTAATGGAAAGTGACGGGGAAGTGACTGGGAATGGAAGTCAGAAAAAGAAATCAGGTTACACTGAGGAAATGACTTTAAGACTGAAACTTGAATAAAGAGGCAGCTTGAAAAGATCCAAGGTTTAAGGGCATCCCAAACACAGGAATCAGTGTATTCAAAAGTCCTGATGAATGAATGAACTTGGTGTGTTGGGGGTGCATAAAGAAAGCTTGTATTGTTGCAGTATAAGGGAGCAAGAATAGTGGCCTAAAGTGAGATTGAAAAGACAAAATTGAGACTCTAGCCCATTTAGTACATTACAGGTCAAGATTGTAGATGAGCAGTCAAATATTAGTATGATTATCATTTCTTTGTATGTATTTTTCCTAAAAATTTGCAGTTTTCTTTTTATCTTTCAATTCAGTATTCAACATTTTCACATTTATGTTTTTTGGGTAATTCTCTTTATTTTCTTTTGCCATTTGATGGTACTTTTCAATTTAAAGATTTATCTTGTCTTCAATTCATAGCTATTTTCTTACATTATTTCTTTGATTATTTTCCCCCTCCATCCTATCCGTTCTTATGTTCTAGAGTACCTTATCAATTAATGTTATGGAGATATGGATATAGACGTCACATTGCTTAGTAATTAATTTCTGTTTTAGAATAACACTTTTTCTTGTTCTTCCAGTTCATTTATTTTATGTATAACTCTGTCCCATTTTCTCTTTAGTGTGTATATTGTGAATCAAGTTTTGTTCTTTTGTTTCGTTTTGTTTTGAGTTCCAGCAACTAGATTTTTAAAAATATCCGATTTTTCTTTTTTATTTTCTATTATAAAGTTTTATCATATTTTTTAAGTTTTACTAATATAATATTTTTTTTTAAGAGTTTTTTATTTATTTGACAGAGAGAGACACAGCGAGAGAGGGAACACAAGCAGGGGGAGTGGGAGAGGGAGAAGCAGGCCTCCCGCGGAGCAAGGAGCCCGACGTGGGGCTCGATCCCAGGACTCTGGGATCATGACCTGAGCCCAAGGCAGATGCTTAATGACTGAGCCACCCAGGCGCCTCACTAATATAATATTCTTATTCATTTAATTATTTTATTTATTTACTTCACATTAAAATTTATTTTCATATTATACTTATATTAAAATACAAATTCAATCTAAAATACAAATTATTTTAATATTATTATTTTTTAATATTTTTACTTATTTACTTATTTCATTTATTCACTTTAAATCTATTTACTTTCTTATTTTTCTTTTTCTTCTATTAACTTTATTTCTTTCATTAACTTTATTTCCTTGGACCCTTGTTAGTTCTGCCTTTTTATTGTCGATGGTGATGTGTTTGTTGTTTTTACTTTGGCAAAAACTTGTTTTAATGTGTTTTTTCTCCTGAAATGTTTGATGTCTCAAGATTTTCCATTCCTTTTAAGGATAAGGGTTTAATTTGAACCATATTGGTATCTGATAACTAGAGTATATTTTTTTTTCAGTGAAGTGAAAGCCAAAGATTTTATTTACAAACAAACTGACTTTCAAGTATATAATCTACAGACTATTATGAACAGGGAGAATCCCTACTAATGAACATAGGTTATGATTCCTAGAGACTTAGTTTCAGTGGTTGAGGAATGGCTAAGCCACAGGTAAGCTTAAGGGAATATAGGTAGCTCATTTTCTGTGAATAAGTCCACATCCCTTGCAATAATACAGCTCATTACTTGGGGCCACTGTTCTGTATCTCTCTTCTCATTAATCACTGACAATCCTCAGCATCAGAACTTATTAATTTAACTTAGGCTTTAAAATGCAGGGAATCCTTATTCTACTTCTCTATTATTTAATTTAATTTAATTTTATTTTATTTTATTTATTTAAGATTTTATTTACTTATTTGAGAGACTGAGAGATAGCGAGAGAGAGAGCATGAGCAGGGAGGAGAGGGAGAAGCAGGCTCCCTGGGACCCCGACTCGAGGATCAATCCCAGGAGCCTGAGATCATGACCTGAGCCGAAGGCAGACGCTTAACCAAGTGAGCCACCCAGGCACCCCTTACTTCTCTAAATTTTTTTTTTCCCTGAGAGAAACTTTGTGCTCTTTTATTTTTTTTTTTTATTTTATTATGTTATGTTAATCACCATACATTACATCATTGGTTTTTGATGTAGTGTTCCATGATTCATTGTTTGCGTGTAACACCCAGTGCTCCGTTCAGTACGTGCCCTCTTTAATACCCATCACCAGGCTAACCCATCCCCCCACCTCCTCCCCTCTAGAACCCTCAGTTTGTTTCTCAGAGTCCATAGTCTCTCATGGTTCATCTCCCCCTCCGATTCCCCCCCCTTCATTTTTCCCTTCTCTAAAATTTTTAAAAGCACCTTAATTAATTGTTCATTAAAATTGATTTAATCACATGATTGCATTTTTTATTGATTTAATCATATAATTTAATATTTTTAAACTAGAATTTTGAGCAAGTGTAAAGGAAAAAGAAGTGCATTTTCAACATGCAACATCTCAATAATTTATTTTCCATCCTTCTTCAAGAAGCTCCTGGAACATCTGTTCTATCAAAACAGAAGATGAAGCCAAAAAAAAGGAAGCTGTAAATGTGATGCAGGGAGAAAAGTTTTACTTAAAAATATTATATGTCATTTAACTTTATAAATTAAGTACTCTCAACATTTTATGCATATGAAATCACTTATATCTCATAACACCCCTGAGAAGTAGAATTTGAACCCAGTTACAATTGACTTCAAAGTCAGTGTTTGTAAACCCTACAATGTGCAACCTCTCTCTATGCAGTACTGGAAGAAAATTTTCAGAATTATGGTGATGGGATGTTTGAGGCCACAGCTATACCAAAGATCTTGAAAGCTATATGCCTCTCTAGGTCTTTTGGGGGCTAGAGGAGAAACTGATAAAATATATGATGTTTGATCTCACAGATAACTGAATCCACTGTTTTACTTCAATGAAAGAAAGATATAAAGAGAAAATTTAGTTGAGGGACTATTACATGATGTGAAAAGGTAAATTACAAAGGCCCAATGAAAACTAAAAACATGAGGGGCACCTGGGTGGCTCATTTGGTTAAGCGACTGCCTTCAGTTCAGGTCATGATCCTGGAGTCCCTGAATCGAGTCCCGCATTGGGCTCCCTGCTTGGGGGGAAGCCTGCTTCTCCCTCTGACCCTCCCCCCTCTCATGTGCTCTCTCTCTCTCTCTCATTCTGTCTCAAATAAATAAATAAAATCTTTAAAAAAAAAAAGAAAAAACTAAAAACATGAAAAAAGTAGTAATTACAAACTCCATGAAAAAGAGACTTTGTCCAAAAAGAAAAACAAAATTAAGTAGAGTGCCCTAACTATCTGAAGAATAACAATATTTAACCACTCATAATGACAGCAGCAAATGTTAATTTAATGTTAATGTGGAATGGGGCGCATGGGTGGCTCATTTGGTTAAGTGTTGGACTCTCGGTTTTGCTCAGGTTGTGATCTCAGGATGATGGGATCCAGCCCCCAGTCAGGCTCCATGCTCAGCTCAGAGTCTGTTTTCTCTCTCTCTTCCCCTCTGCTTCTCCCCCCAACACCCTCACATGCACTCTCTCTCTCAAATAAATAGGTAGATAGATGATAGGTAGATAGATAGATAGATCGATAGATAGATAAAATCTTAAAAAAAATTAATGTGGCATAATTGTATTGGGATTATAAAATAAGTGAATATGCAAACTGAATCATTATTTATCCTAATAGAAGAACGATCATCTATTGATTGATAAATTCAGAGTTGGTAGAATTTGCATGTAATTTCAAAATACATGCCATCATTTAATTTTAGGTATAATTTATACTTAATATTTGCTACAAATCTCATATGCAAGTTTATTCAATCATTTTTCTTGTAGGAAGCTTCCTCTCACGGAAGGGTTCATTAAGATCAGTATTCCCTGTTCATAACAGCTTGAGGCTTATTAACTTGAAAGTCAGTTTGGTTGTAAATAAAATTTTTAGTTCACATTTACTTTCCTTGAGTTTCATAAATATATTATTTTATTGTTTTCTGGCATGTTAAGTTCAAAAAATCTGAGAGCAATCTGATTGTCTTTAAATCACTTGGTATTTTTGCCTATAAGAAAAAGAAGTGCCTATTTTTGAAGTCCAGTGGCTTTACCAGTAGATGTCTTCTTTTGGCTCTTCTGGGTCAATTTTCTCAAGTAAGTGGTCTGCCATTTTAATAAATTGTTTCAAGTCTTCTTTTATTTCAGAAAAATATTTCTTAAATTATAGTTTTTGGTGTTTGCTACATTCCATTGCTTTGATTTTATTTGCCTCTGTCTCTCAATATCTTTTAAGTATTTTGCATCTATTTATTCTCTTCTTTTTGATTAAAACAATTTCCTCCTTTCCATCTCACTTCTCTTAAGAAGAGGTATAAAACTTCTAATTTAGTTTCTATTTCTGAAATGTTTTTTTTCCTTCTAATTATTTCTTAAATTATATAAGATCTTTCTCAATTTTGTCTCTCTGATCACATCATGAGTTTTTTTTTTAATTCCAAAGTTTGTTTTCTATCATTTTATTAAGTTTCTTTGTTTGTTTTGAAATACAAAGTCATTTTTTTTAAATTTTTGGATGTGCCTTATTTACTATAGATAAGTCAATCGGCTCTTATTTTTATTTCATTTATAATATATTTACATGGGCTTTACTATAGTCCTTTTTTTATTGCTTATGTACAGATGAAATTAGTTTTTCTTTCTGTACTCTTAAGAAGAGATACATCAAGATAGCCTTCCTAACTTTGTGGCTCTAGAACTGTTACTTTATAGATGTTAAAAAATTATATAGCCATACATTTTTGA
The DNA here is from genome assembly GCF_004348235.1 of Phoca vitulina. Taxonomy (NCBI): domain Eukaryota; kingdom Metazoa; phylum Chordata; class Mammalia; order Carnivora; family Phocidae; genus Phoca; species Phoca vitulina. Next base: position 75,470,854 of record NW_022589711.1, on the reverse strand, counting down.
AATCTGTTGGCTCTCTTTTTCTTTCCCAATTCTCTCTGAATATTCTCAATGTAGATTCTATATCATGTAGTTTCTCTCAATGTAGGATTTTTCTGGAAAGGACATCTGGTTAGTGGGTTGCAAAGGTCCATAAGGCCCAGCCTCTTCTACCACAGACTTTAGACAGTGTCCTTCCATATGCCTTTGAATTGGAATGTGCACAACCCAAACCAAGTTTTGGCTGCTGTGTGCTGATTAGTTGTACAAGTTTTTAAGGAGTATCATCAATTTGTAGGTAATGTAAAGTTCTTATGCTTTCAGTTCTATCCATATTCCCTTTGCCATCCGCCTGCTTCCATTCTCATAGCTGCTGGTACCATGTGGGATCTTATTTTATTTATTTATTTTTGTTTGGTTTTGTGTTGTGTGTGTATGATTTAGAACAGCTTTATTGAAGTATAATCCATTAATCATAAAATTCACATTTTAAAATGTTCATTTCAGTGTTTTTAACGTATTCATGGTTGCAAATCTATAATTATCTAATATTAGAAAATTATCATCACCTCAAAAAGAAACCCATTAACAGTCACTTCATATTACCCCTTACTGCCAGGCCATGGCAACCACAAATCTATCTGATCCATAGATTTGCCTATTCTGGATATTTCATAAAAATGGAATCAAAAAACGTGTGTGTATGTGTGTGTTTGTATCTGATTTCTTTCACTTAGCATAATGTTTTCAAGGCTCATCCATACTGTACCATTTTTATATTGCTGAATAATATTTTATCATGTGGAGATACTACATTTTGTTTATCCATTCATCAGATGATGAACATTTGGGATGTTTTATCCAGATCAAATTCTTAGAGAATTTTATTACTTCTATATATTCATATTTTCACTGTAGCAAATTCTCAGTCACCCTATCAAGTTTTATTTTACCTAAAGGAAGACTATTTAAGTCTATTTGAAGATGCAAATTCAGAGGAAAATAATATAAGTATTAACGAAAGTAAAAATGAAAAAGTAAAATTTAGATATATCTCAAAACATTATAATTTAGAAACCATAGATGGTTATAAGACTCTAGTTTGAATGGGCTATATTGTGAAGTTGTGAGTGTTCTGTCAATGTCAATAGAAATCTTCAATCAGTTGTTGGGTGACAAGCTAATAGAAATATCATAAGGAGGTTTCCCCATTGTCCTGGAAGTTAGACAAAATGATCATCATGATCACATCCAGTTCTCTGCTTTGATAACATTATGTTTACCAGAAATTATGAAAAAGTTTTAAATAATCAATAACATTTTTAGTTGTCAGTTTTTATATGGAAATAAATTTTTTGATGGGGCTGTCTATTCACATAAAATATGGGCATTTCTATTATCTCACAAAGTAATCATTCCTTTAAAAAATCTGAGCTCTTTTGCAAAATCTCACATTAAAAATAACATGGCTTTGTAGTAAAATTAAGGCGAGGCAAAGCCACTCAAAATCAGTACAAATTTGTAATTGGAACATAAAAACAAATAATGACATACCTTATAAATATACTGCTACAGTAAAATATACAACATTCCTAATAAGTATGAATATTGTAGTACATCATAGGACTTTACTTACAAAAAGAAAGTAAAAAGTTAGCTCTGAAAGGAAGAATAAGAAAGGTTTGAATTAGGTTGCTCTGTTACAAAAACAAAAATAAAAATTATAAGATGTACTCCAGCCCCTTCCTTTACTTTCCCACAGTCTTGTCCTCTGCCCTCTTCTGGCTCAAATCTCACTGTGCCTTCATCTTAAAAAGACATTTGTCATTGGAGTTAGGGACCATTCAGGATGATATCTTTACCTCAAAATTCTTTTTTTTTTTTTTTTTTTTCAGAGAGAGAGAGTGCGCATACCTGTGTGTGACAAAGGAGTGGGGGGAGGTCAGAGGGAGAGGGAGAGAGAATCTTAAGCAGGCTCCCTGCTGAGTGTGGAGCCCTACACAGGGCTGGCTGATCTCACAACCCTGAGATCATAACCTGAGCGTAAATCAAGAGTCGGATGTTTAAATGACTGAGCCACCTAGGCATCCCTTAAAATTCTTAATTACACCTGCAAAGACCCTTTTTCCAAATAAGAAATATTCACAGGTTCCAAGAAGTAGTATGTGGACATAACTTTTTGGAGCTACCATTTCACCCAGTACACAAGTATGATAGCATACTATGTAATAATTATTTTTCAAGTCAGAAGAGTTTCCCAACATGGTCCAATAGGATGATTGTGGGTTCAGTGGGTACCACATAAAATAACATATTTTTTCATGGCTCACTGCATTCAGCAGTTACTGGGCACAAAGCACTAAAGTGCTAGGGAATATCATGTATGAATCAATACAATTTCCACATTATATTGACATTATTCCCCTGTTTAGCAATTGCATATCACTAAGCCACTTTACAGAAAATATACATTGTAGCAGAAAGACTCCTTCAGAATAAGCCATAACTCAAATATAAATTAGCTGAAAACTCTGATCTGGATCTAAAGCTATAAGTTCCTGTCAATTTTGGAATTTTTAGAAAAGTAAAATTATGTTTGTTATTGAGAAAAACTAACAGAATGGCATTTTTCAAATCATTTAACTGGAATTTAAAGTGAGTATATACAGCAGGGGAAAAATAATATTTTATCATATATACTAAAAATTATGAGTATAAAATAAAACCTTATTCCTAAAGAAAAAATTTTTGGAACCATTTTAGTAGGCATATAAACACAAATATGTTGAGAATGGTTTACTTAAATATATGTATATATTATATAATTATATTATAACTTATATAAAATATAATATATATTATGTACATTATGTAAATATATTATATAAATGCATATATATATAAAAATATATACCAAACTTAATGACTCTTTAATTTTCAAGGTTCACAATGAGGTATTAAAATTTAAACTTTTCTAGCTTTTTTTTTTTTTTTTTTAACCCTTAGATGATATTTGTCAACTTTGGAACATGCTGAGTTGTAGTATTTACATTAATACTTTTGTTGACTCGGGCTAAAATAGAGTAAGATCTACTGAATGTCTTTGGGGACTAAGAAGGAAATCCTTTCATATTTTATTTCTGTCAGGTATTATTTTAAAGAGAATATAATACCTTACAAGTTAAAAATTATATTTAGAAGAGTCCCTGAAGGATTTGATTACCTCATTGAAACCCTGCGCTGGTTTCAGTGAAATCATCTTGAAATACACAAAGACTTTACGGAGTGTTTCTTACTTTGAGACATGACCATGATAGAGTGACATTGTCTGATATTTGCTTCAACAAATTGACAGTAAAAAAATACTTTTTTCATTAATCAATAGATTTTAGCATACATAATCTCTCTCAGTTGCATAGTTGTGCCAAATAATGCTCCATGATTATGAGAAAGAAGACATTTCTAGCACAATGGGGCACCTGGCTGGCTGAGTTGGTAGAGCATGCAACTTTTGATCTGGGGGTTGTGAGCTCAAGCCCCACATTGGGTGTAGAGCTTACTTAAAAAAAAAAACAAAAACAGACATATCTAGCACAAGAAAGATATAAACTTTGGAGTCACAAAAGGATGTATGCTTTGCATATATACTGTAAATGTTCCCTTGCAGGAGTGAAATTGGGCTTGCTTTTGGAAAAGACTATCAGTATTTATTATTTGTAATATAATTTTAATGACTTATTTTATTATTTTTAAGACTATGAACTTTCAAATGTATACTCTATACTCCAAAGAAGGGAGGAAATATTTCTAATGTTAAAGAGTGACATACTTCAGAGTGCAGAGGAAATGTGAAGAGTTAAAGCACTAAGAAACAATAATTTTGATAACCATTTTTTCAGCTAACGTGAATGTATTAGGTTCTTACGTGGTGAAGTACTGTTTCCCAGGGATGTTGAGTGTCCACTTTCTTGCATCTCTTTGTTGTCTAATTTGTAGTTCTTAAGGTACTCAGAAATAAGTAGGTTTATTATTTTTTTTAAAGTAGGCACCATGCGGGCGCCTGGGTGGCTCAGTTGGTTAAGCAACTGCCTTCGGCTCAGGTCATGATCCTGGAGTCCCTGGATCGAGTCCCGCATCGGGCTCCCTGCTCGGCGGGGGGGTCTGCTTCTCCCTCTGACCCTAACCCCTCTCATGTGCTTGCTCTCTCTCATTCTCTCTCTCTCAAATAAATAAATTAAAAAAAAAAAAATCTTAAAAAAATAATAAAATAAAATAAAATAAAGTAGGCACCATGCCCAGTGTACAGCCCAGTGCAGGGCTTGAACTCTGAAATCAAGACCGGAGCTGAGACCCAAGAGTCAAACACTTAACTGACTGAGCCACCAAGATGCCCCATAAATAAGCAGTTTTTTACAAGTACAGCACCTTCTGGCTGAGAAAATTTTCAGTATTTAACAATTCATATTACTCTTAATTTGAATAAATGTAAATCTAGGTGTAATATCCATAAAGCATGATAACAATTCTTTACATGGATAAGTAGATGGACACTGAATGATAGACTTGTGAATAGTTCTACTTTTATAAAAATAATTATTTTAAGTAATATTTTCATAAAATTAAATTCTCTATAAAATTTTAAAATGTGATATTCATTAATGATAACATATATTTCTTTTTATTTTACTAGAGTATCTTGCATATTTTCGAATAATAAATATGTGAACATATTTTTAATTTTTGCATTTAATTTGAATTACAAAAATTCTTTAAAATGTATTTAATTTTCTGGGGCGCCTGGGTGGCTCAGTCGTTAAGTGTCTGCCTTTGGCTCAGGTCATGATCCCAGGGTCCTGGGATCGACCCCACATCGGGCTCCCTGCTCAGCGGGGAGCCTGCTTCTCCCTCTGCCTGCCGCTCCCCCTTGCTTGTGTTCCCTCTCTCGCTGTCTCTCTCTCTGTCAAATAAATAAATAAAAATCTTAAAAAATAAATAAATAAAATGTATTGAATTTTCACATATTTTGGAATAATTACATTTTATTTATTTCTTTAGATCATTATGTTAAAATCTTTATTCTTATCACCAATAAATGATTTTGCTGAAAATGAAGGCAAGAAAAATATGTTTTATGAAATAGGTATGTAATCATTTATAAAATAATAAACACTATATATAATATGTATACATATATATTTTTTAGTATTTGTATATACTAAAAACATTATGTGTGGGTGTGCATATGTATTTTTGCATCCTAACATTAGTAGCTTAGTAGCTTATCCACACAGCATCCTGACATGAGTAGCGATAACTGCAGTTATTTATCTTTGCTATGATACTAACTTAATCCTCTGAAAATGATTGCTTGATACATATTTTTTTGCTGTTGTCGTTAGAAAGATATACCTGCGAAGGTAAGAGGAAAGAACATATTATTTTGCAGTTTGTTAGTTTAATTTAGTTTTATATATTAAGATGTATGAAGTGTGGGCCTGCATTTGTACTCATGTATCCTGTCGATGTCAAGGACAGACCAGATTTGCTCTTGTAGATTACAGTTTAGTGGAGGAGAAAGATACACAAAATTGACCCAAGCAAGTATCCACGAAGGGCTCTAATGCCATGTTCCAAAATGCCAGTTATGCCTAATCATGACGAGAAAATAGCCTGAAATGATAATGTATACATACTCATTAGTGCATGTCTGATATTATAAAAATGAATATTCATTGTGGAAAATTTGACAAATACAGGGAGGTATAAAATTTAACATTTTTTCACAATGCCGACCTCTGGAGAAAACTGTTAATATTTTAGCTATAGTTTTTCAGTCTTCTTTAGTTGTGATTATTTTCTTTGTACAAAATTTTAAAATACTGACCTTTAGTTTTGTATGTATGAAAACAGAATTTTCACTTTGAAAAAATGTGTACATTAAAAATACTAAAAATTGTCTAGAATTTTACGAGTCATAAATAATATTTTTGGTATACTTCTTTTATACTGTTCTTGTATATGCACACATATTTATATTTTGAATATTACATAGTTATTGAAGGAACATCACTGTCTGAGATTCAGGAGCACATGAAAAGGGGACTAAATGCTAAATGACAGATAATATCACATACTAGGTGATTTATTTTTATTTTTCAATTAAAATCAAAGCAACATAATAGATAAAACAATTCAGTATGAGTTTTAATTATCAAGATCAATCATTAATTAAGTTTGTTGGCTATTACAATTGCTTTTATGTTGCTCTAAGCAAACTAATAACATAAATGAGGCAAAGAAAACAAAACAAAACTTTGTTTAATAATTCACTGATCCTAGTAGCGCAACTGTGTAGTTTGGATATTATTAACAAGCACCTGAAGAAAGAAAAAACACTTTTCCATGTTTTAAGCTTCTATCAGGAGAAAGATTCTGTCTGCACTCTTGATGAAGGGTATGTGCTCAAGAAGTGTTTGCTTGTACAGGGAAAGAAGCAAAAAGAAGCAACTTAAGGTAGTATTACAGGATTAAACCTTACGCTTTAGGCTGCAGAATTGATTTTTGACTCTAGGACCTAAATAGAATAAAAGTTCTGTTAATTTATTACTATCACGGGGCACCTGGGTGGCTCAGTCGTTAGACATCTGCCTTCGGTTCAGGTCATGATCCCAGGGTCCTGGGATCGAGCCCTGCATCGGGCTCCCTGCTCAGCGGGAAACCTGCTTCTCCCTCTCCCACTCCCCCTGCTTGTGTTCCCTCTCTCCTGTCTCTCTCTCTGTCAAATAAATAAATAAAATCTTTTAAAAATTATAAAAAAGACTTTAAAAAATTATTAATATCATAATTCTTTTTTTTATTTTTAAATTGTGTATTATTACCTCCTGATTTTTTTGGAGTTAGATTCAATACATTTCTATTTTTCATTTAAGAAGACTTATTAGGGCTATTATTCTGAGCACATACATATCTGAGAATGTCTGTTAGTTTTCTATATGAATGGGAAATCACTTGAAGGCGTATAAAATTTCTGTTTTTTAACATTTTCTTTTAAACTGTCACATTACTCCATTGTTTTCTGCAAAGGAGAGATCTGAAACTAACTTGTTATTTATTTCTTTTTCTATTTATAAATTTCAAATTTATTTATCTTTATAAATAAAAAATTTATGAAGTTCTGTATGGCATAAGTCTCTTTTTGTATTGATTTCTTTTTTCCTTAGAATGTAGTAATAGTTTGGATCTGCATTCTCAGTTCTTTTTAATCTAAAGAGTTTTTATGATTAACTTAAATGATGTAGATTATTGCTTCTGCTTCAGTTCATTTCATTTCCTTCTTGGAAACATCTCCCATGTTCCCTTTCCCTTTTCCTTGCTCCAGGCCACAGGAGATGCAAATTTTTGTGTGATTTTCTCTCTACTTAATTTTTCAATTCCTCATAGGATCTACTTTCTTTTTCTTTGGCTATGTGTGCTTGTTATCTCACTACAGGAATTGATTTTGACTCCTTGAGATGTTTTTACATTGTTTTCCCTGACCCAGAACATATGTTCCATTTTATACTCCCCTGATTCCCACTGGTATACAGTTCTCCCCTTATCTGTGGTTTTGCTTTCCATGGTTTCAGTTATCTGAGGTCAATCTCAGTTCAAAAACAGATGATCCTCCTTCTGATGTATCATTGGAAGGTCCATAGTAACTCAACGCCATGTCATAATGCCCATGTCATTCACCTCACTTCATCTCATCCCATGTAGGCGTTTTGTCATCTCACATCATCACAAAAATGGTGAGTATAGGGCGATAAGATATTGAGAAAGAGGGACCACATTCATAAAACTTTAATTACTGTATATTGTTATAATTGTCCTTTTTCTTATTATTGTTGCTAATATCTTACTGTGCCTAAGTTATAAATTAAACTTGTCATAGGTGTGTATGTATAGGAAAAAAACATAGCATATGTAGGGTTCAGTACTATCTGGGGTTTGAGGCACCCACTGAGGGTCTTGGAACTTATCCCCCACAGATAAGAGGGGGCTACTGTATTTCTAAACTGGATACTGCCCTCTCACTCTCAGTTCCTAAAAGGAAATCAAACTGTTTTTTACAGTAGTTTAAACATGCTTCAATATATATATTCTGAAAAGATTTTAAAGTATACCAAAAATAATAAAATAATGAGAGCATCTTCCAACAAAATGAAGGTATCAAATATATCTTACGATATACTGTTTCCTACTGTCTTCTGCTCTTTCTACTGTTTGTTACATTATGTATTGGACTTTAAAAATGTTGGATATCATTCTGTTTATCTCCTTCATCTAGAAATGTTCGGCAGGTATATCATTTTTAAAGTCATTGCTTTCCCTTGATTTCCAATTATTTTAGCATATCTTCTAAGAAAACTGGGTAGAGTATTCTAACAGCAAGGCAGTAGCAAATATCTGTGGTCCTCATTTAGCTGGATGTCATAGGACTGGACTTACATTGGCAAATATTTAATCATCTGTCAGCCTCTTTTTGGTGACTTTGAGCTAATCAATATCCAATCATGCATTTATGCCATCTGTATTCAGTTCAGCTTCAACCATGGACCTGATTCTATTTAGATTGTCTTTGAATCTATTCTACTCTGCACTCCTGTTATCACTATTGTGTATTTCTTATTACTGTAGTTTTTTTTTTTGAATTCTCCTTGTGTTCCTTTCATGCTCTCTTCTTCAATGCTGATTCAAGATGCCTTTAAAAATAATAATAATGACTGATCATACCCCATAGCAAAATTCTAGTTTCAGAGATGAAAATCACCAATTAAGATTTGGGATTACAGAATTGAAAAGACCTATACAGATCTTCTAATCCAGGGCTATAGAGATGTAATCAAACTGTGGGTATGCCTGAGATTCTTTCAGGATACTGGGAGGTCAAAACTAATTTCTTAATAATTTTAAGGTGTTATTCCTTTTTACTTTCACACTCACATGAGTATCCAATTGGGTCTTTTCAGAGACTTGCTGACTGAATGCCAAAGATGTGTTCAGCTGCCTTCTATTAAGCTATAAAGAGATTTGCAAAAATGCATAATAATGTTATGCTTCTCAGTATTTTTTGTTATATAAAGCACCATTTTGTTTTGTTCTTAGAAATGTTTTTATATTAACATGTAATGAGTTTATTTTTGTTATTTTAAAATGAATTAATAAACACGTTTAATTTTTTTTTTTTCTCATGCAGAAGTTATCACCCACGTTAAGCCCTGAGTTTGATTTCTGACTTTAACATTTACAAGTTGTACAACTGACAGCAAGTTAATTAACCATGCTGAGCCTTCTGTCTTTAAATAGGGGACTAAAATAAGATCAACTAAACATTAAATAAATGCTATTTATTATTAATAAATATTCAGGATATCATAAATATCCTGAATATTTATTAATTAAATATCAAGATATTTAATATTATTTAGATAATATTAATTAATTAAATATCAAGATTCAGGATATTTATGTTGCCTTTTTCTTTAGAAGTTGTGAAAACATTTTGTAAATGATAAGGTTTTATAAGAATATTTTAGCTGATTGTCATTAGCATTCAAGTCTGTAGATGCCCCAAACTCAATCCAATGCCATAATTTCCAGGATCAAAATTCCCAGCGCCATGTTAAATTGCCCATTCTTTATGTGCCTAGAAATAGTACTGCTTTATCTCATGGGTCTTCATGTTCTACATTTGTATCTAGAGTTATGAAAACTATATGTCTATCAGCATTTTAAACATAATAATATTTTTAATATGGAAGATCTGCTCATCACAGAAAGGTTAAAATAAGCAAAGTAATGAAATATTTGTTCTTAGCATGAAATATTTAAGACAATTCTCCATACTTTTGATAAAGATTTCCCTTTTAAATATTCTTTCAAGACTTCAGATCATAAAGTCTCAATTAGGTGTGATTTTCTTTAATGATGGTAACTTCTCTGAATTTCTCTTTAAAGAGAGGGCTGTATCCTGGGGTATCAACCTGGAGCAACTAATTACAGTTAACAAAGTGATTAGAAGATGTGCTCTATTTAAAATCAGGAATCCTGAATACATAATTCAAGAGAATTCCTCTTAATAAAGAGAAGATAAAATGTAGAAAAATATATTACACTTTCAGTGGTGAGGATCTTTTTCTTGGGAATATCTTCTGTATCATAGCTACTCTGTACGTATGGCAAAAGGATTTAAGTTTTAGCTAAAAAAATAAATAAATGAAATTTAAGAATGACTAACAATTTTGTGGTTTCACAAACTTTGAATAAAAATTTCATATAAAGACACTGTATGCTTTTAATTTCTCATCAAATATGAGTGTGTCCTTCATTGTATTTCTCACATTGGTAAAGAGTAGAGGTGATCTATGCTCACACTGTTGTTCTATTGCATTTTGTATGGCAGCATGCTTTTGCCTGATGTCTGTTAGGAACAGTTCAAATCTAGATGGGCAGGGCGCCTGGGTGGCTCAGTTGGTTGAGCGACTGCCTTCGGCTCGGGTCATGATCCTGGAGTCCCGGGATCGAGTCCCGCATCGGGCTCCCTGCTCAGCGGGGAGTCTGCTTCTCCCTCTCCCGCTCCCCCGTCTTGTGCTCTCTCTCTCTCTCTCTCAAATAAATAAAGAAAATCTTTAAAAAAAAAAAAAAACAAATCTAGATGGGCAAATGGCAAATTGGTTGACATTGGATTTAAACACCTAATCCTATCACTAATTGTGCAGTGCTCTAATAAATTTAAGCTGTGGCAGCCTGAAGTACACAGTATCCACAGAAATTTAAGGAAAGCAAATGTATATGAAACAGGGACGCCTGGATGGCTCAGTCGTTGGGCATCTGCCTTCGCCTCAGGTCATGATCCCAGGGTCCTGGGATCGAGTCCCATATTGGGCTCCCTGCTTGGCGGGAAGCCTGCTTCTCCCTCTCCCACTCCCCCTGCTTGTGTTCCCTCTCTCGCTGTATCTTTCTGTCAAATAAATAAATAAAATCTTTAAAAAAAATGTATATGAAACAAATCTGTGAATTTTAACTGTTCTATGGTGTGGATATACAGAGAACAGTAACTGCTTTATTTTTGCTATATCTAATCTGTGAATATTTCTCTTGAATCCTAACGTTTGAACAGTGTGTGAGGGGGTAGTAAAGGGGGAGGGGAGTGACTACCCAAATTATTCTGTCAAGAATAATCCAGTTATTTAAAGTATTGTTTAGTGTTTGTTTATTTTGTGATAAAACTTTTCAATTTCTCAAATAATCTCCTCATCCCTTAAACCACTGTCATCCTATATGAACATGACGATGTTTGTGTCTTTGTAAATTTGAGGATAAAAGGACTTTGTTTTGGTCTTTGGGTGTGTAAAGAGACCTACTGGTATCGAGGGCAATGACTCTTTTCTACTTGCTCAGGACATATCCTGCAGGTGAATTTGTATTCTATTCTTTTGGTTTTGGAACTGAAGTCCTCTCAACCACCTCCCGTTGTTGACTCACCTTCTCAGCACTATTGACTCCAACCACTGCTATCAGCCCATACATAGTTTGACAGAGGCCATCTCACCACATCATGACAGATGCCATGGTGGGTTCTCTGGCTCTTCCTTTACTTCAATCCATACAAGAAGTAAAATCAGCCTGATAAAACTAAAATTCAGAGCTTTTCTCTCCTTGATAACATACTTTGCTCTAGATTATTTATGAAATGCCCTGAAAAGTCACCTCCTATCACTGGTTGAAATAGGTAGTTGGGGAGAAATTCCTGTTGTTGCTCTTTTCAGCAAAGCATTTCTTTTTCTTTCTATAATTTTTTCCAGGATTAAAATGGGGTGACCTTTACTTTTACTTTTTCTAAGTCATAGTTTCCTTCTTTCTGAGTTGAGCTATGATTTAACAGTGGACACAGGAGGAGAAATTTTTAAGAATGACTCTGCAGGCCTGTTTTTGGTGTTTTACATGAAAACTAAAGAAATCTGGTAAATTATCTTTTAAGGTGGGCATTAAGGAGGGCACTTGATGTAATGAGTACTGGGTGTTATATGCAACTTATGAATCACTAAACTCTACCTCTGAAACTAATAATACACTATATGTTAATTAATTGAATTTAAATAAATTTTAAAAAGACAGTATCTAGGCTTGCAAATTCAATGTGTATGTATAAATGCACGTTAAAAAAAACCACGCACAGCAGAAAGACAAGACAGTAATATCTCAAGATATTCAACCTCTGGATTGTGACATGATGAGTCACTGTATTTACGCTATATACTTTTCTTTGTTTCCCATATTTTGCATTACTTTTATGATCAGAAGAAAAAAAAAGTACTAAATGTCCCTTTATTCTTAGAAATACCACAAAAATGACTTTTCCCAGACATTACCACCCTACCCCTGCCAAATAATATAGAATAGAAAATGGAACAAAGGAGAGATGAGATGTGATAGGATTATTTGGTCATAGTTGAGAACTTCTTTAGGATAAAACTGTAACTTATAGATGTAATTCATGAGCACTGCTATAAGGGAAATTTTAAAAAACATGTTTTTTTTTTTCTTTCCCCAACTTGATAACATCTGTTTGAAGTACAACATCAGTTAGCTTGCCTCATATAATAGTGAGATTGCTTATGTAAAGAAGACATAAGAAACTTATTTAAGTGTACCAAAAAAGGATAAACTTTAATCAGAACAAAAGAGATTTTTCAAAAGGCAGCATCTTTCTAAAATCCCTTTTTAATCTCTAAAATAAAAGGGATGGTCAAATGATCTCCGAGGTCCCTTACTACCACAGTGTTCTCTGATAGCTTGAAATCCGACTCCCTAATGAAGGATAATGCTGCATTGAATCAGGCCAAAGAGATTTACTGATAGGAAATATGAGAAAACCCTATTAATCAGCAGAGCACAGGAGCCTAGGACTGCTTATGACTTTTTTTTTTCAGAATAACAAAAATAAAGTAGACTACATCTGAGTTTATTTATTTTTTTTAAAGATTTTATTTATTTATTTGAGAGAGAGAGAATGAGAGAGAGCACATGAGAGGGAGGAGGGTCAGAGGGAGAAGCAGACTCCCTGCCGAGCAGGGAGCCCGATGCGGGACTCGATCCAGGGACTCCAGGATCATGACCTGAGCCGAAGGCAGTCGCTTAATCAACTAAGCCACCCAGGTGCCCGACTACATCTGAGTTTAAATAATGATGTTAAAATGATGGCAACACGTGAAACCAAAATTTTCAGTATTTCAATTTTAACATTAAATTGCACATTTAGATAATATATAATTCTGATTATATTCATGGAATTACTTTTTAAATATAATTAGTGCTAGAAGCAAAATATTTTATTCTTTTTTTTTTTTTTTTTGTATCTCTTATGGCATTCATTAGGGTCAACCAGATGGGGCTTGGTAACATTAATTAATTGCAGTGACACTTCATTTATCAGGAAGCTCCATTTCTGGCTGACTCACCTGTCTGAAACCCCAGAAAAATGTGGAAGATTACCCCAAAGCTACTTAAAATCCAGGTCACACTAAAATAAAAACTTAAAATCAAAATGAAATGATAGAAACATGAAAAGAGATGGCAGGCTGATAGGGAGGGGAGGGAGAACTATGAAAAACACAAGAGCAAAAAAGCTTAGTGATTTAAGGCCATTTAATCCAAGAAAATCATTCTTATATACCTGCTTAATGCTAAATGAGGCATCTTCATATTGACTCTCACTATACTACTTGAGGCTCATAATGATGCTAATTATTTTTTTAAAAACAGTGAAGATTATAATATTTGTATAAAAGTTTCATCAAAAATTATTAAGGAAATAAAACTTTGGCTCTTAAAATGGACATATTTCAATTGTCTGAGAAATACACTTTTTAAAAATGAGTTTATTTCATTGTAACAAATTATAAATAAAGCTAATATTTTTTGAAGTATCTTCCCTTTATTCTTCTTTTAGTGGAACCATCTATTATTTTCTATAGTGTCAGCTAATGTTGGCTTGAAATCTTGCTTTTGTGTTTTAAATTCTTTATTATTTATTTATTTATTTATTTATTTATTTATTAGAGAGCGGATGTTAAGATTCTGAGACTATTCCTTTGGATGGTGTTGTATTGTGATTTACAAGATCATTTTTGAAACTCTGCTATTTATAACCCCTTGCTAGAACATAGCTACTGTAGGTATATGATCCAAAAGTGACAGATGTAGGAGAAGTAATGGCTATAGTTTACTATAATTAATGTACATTTTGTATATAGCCTAAATGAGAAAAAAATTATAATATTTAAGCAGTAAAGGATTCTAATTAATCCTCTTTCCCTCTTTTGTGGAGAACTGTTAGGAACAGGTCTGGGGGCTGAGAAGGGGCAGGAGCACTTTTATAGGAAATCTCCTGGAGATGAATGGTAGATCCAGAGATCTTTTCTCTGAGTCTTGCAGACATTTAAACCAGGCACAGACAACAGTAAATGATAGCTAGATAAAGCCTAGGAGCCAAGGAATAGAGCTAAATGGGCAGTGGAGCCAACAAAATTGAGTAATGAGCAGTCACAGAGAAAGTAAATGGGAGAAATGTCTGAGAAATGTCCAAAGTAGCATGTAGACACTGAAATGTGTTTGAGGGGCATTCATGGGGTAGTTGGTCTGTTTGTGCTAAATATGTATAAAGGGGCTGGGATGGGATGAAAAGTTTCTTCTGAGACCTGTACTTCTGAGTACAGGATATATTTGAATAAAAAGTTATGCAATATAAGTTTTAAAACTTTTACTTTGTGCACACTTTTGCAATACCTGTGAACATGATTCTAATATGTAATATAGTTATATAATGTAATATTCCCTGGTATTATTAATAAAAATATATTAGTGATGTCTTCAAACAACTCTTTCCTGGGTATTATTACTGTAAGGCAGTTTGTCACGTCAAAATTAAAAAGACAAATACTAATTGTTGCAATAAGGACCCATCGAATATCGGTTGCATTAATTATAAGTACCATTTCTTTATAATCTGGCAAATTCAGTAATACATTTAAAAAGAGACCATTTTAATTTAATTATACAGATTACTTTTAATCAAAGGATTGCATCCCTTCATATAGAAAAATGATTCTCTTCATTTTTTTTATTTTTTTTTATTTTTTTATTTTTTTATTTTTTTTTAAATATTTTATTTATTTATTTATTTGAGAGAGAGAGCATGAGAGGGGGGAGGGTCAGAGGGAGAAGCAGACTCCCCGCTGAGCAGGGAGCCCGATGCGGGACTCGATGTGGGACTCGATCCCGGGACTCCAGGATCATGACCTGAGCCGAAGGCAGTCGCCTAACCAACTGAGCCACCCAGGCGCCCCACTCTCTTCATTTTTTTTAGAACGTGTATAACTTTCTATCAGTTTTCAACTTAAACTCCCAAACTTAAATTTTATACAGACTGTAGTACAGTCAAAATAGTATTAAATTAGCTATCGCTGGGGCCAGTTCAAAATTTTCTTCTAATATCGCCATTACCTAGGAAGTAGCCATTCATAGTCCTTTTGATTCATCTATTTTTAATTCTTTGAATAACTAGTCTGTAAACTCTATGAAGGCAAGGACCATGTTTGAAAATTTACCACATAGCACAGTGTTTGGTATGTAATAGATATTCATTATATCAGTGACTAAAAGAATGAATGAATTAGTGGATTTTTCCCTTCTTTCCCAGTTATTTTGGCTGAAATTTATATAATCTTCCTACTCATTGCCAATTCTACTCCTGGCTGGTTCCTGAAAGTTAATATAAATTCAAAAATAATGTCTGTCCATCTTTCCATTTGCACTCCAACTTGGGGTTTCTAGTCTTTATTTCCATTCTGATGATGTAACTTTCCACTGCCCTTATTCTTCCATGTTAAACCTTGGCACTTGGTCCACAGCTCCATTGTCCCCCGCCCCCCCCATTATTTCCTCACACGATAGAGTAGATTACTCCATTAAAAAAAAATAATAATAACTGGAGGTTAGAGACCTTTGTCACTGACTCTAAGTTGAATAACTACCGTAAGTTGAGTAAGTAGTACTACTCAACTGTGTGAGGATTATCAGTTGAGTACCTAACATCAGTTGAGTAGACAACTTATATTGTGGCTTAGACATCTCCCTTAATTGTTCAAAGAACATTTCTCTGGTGGGCCTGGGTACACCATAGCAGAATCTGAAATGCAACCTCATTTTACCTAAGCCCAGATATCTAACTTACCCAGGAGCTTCTTGAAGAGATTGTACCGGGGACCAGAGTTACTTTCCACAAAGCATTCCAGATACTGTCGAGGGAGCATTTGACATTCATCTAATAGTTGCTGAGGCTGCTTTTGGAGAAATTTGAGACTCCAGTACAAATTGATGCTAATATTTGAGTTTTGGTAACCGTTCTCCAGGGGGCAGTAGCTATATGGTTATCATAAAAATTGAGGTGTCCAGAGATTGAAGCATCTTTAAAGAAATAGCAAGTTAGCTTTTGTTTACTTTCGTACTTTTATTTACTTTCTTTAAGGGCATAAACAACAGGCTCTAAAATAAACAAGATGAGCTACAAATTTTTTGAGGTCACATCTTTATATATATTATTGTGTTCTTTGTGTCTCTGTTGTGCCTTAACTCTACTTTTTAAACTCTAGAATCAACCAAATTCTAGAATATATTTCTATAAAATATCTACCTACCACACACTCTCAACTATTGCATAATATTTTGTACAGGGGATTGCTAAAAAGAGTAGGAATATAGGCATTTGTTGTTAATGCTGCTGACCTGACACTCACTCATATCTTTTGGCATGCGCCCAGCCCAGTTTGAAGCCTGTGATTAATATATGGACAGTCTCTTCTCCTGTTGTCACTGGCTTCCCTCTTGGCTTTATCTTGCCTTTTGCTTTAAAACAACACATCCTAGTCACGACATGTAATCCCTTTCTTTTTCTTAGAATAAATTATTAATGTACTGTAAGAGTAAACTACTATTTTTGAGTATTTACTATGTGGGGCTGGCACCATACTGAGAACTTCAAAAGAATATTAGTTAATCCTTACTTAATGTTAACTAAATTCTGATACTGTACTAAGGCCTTTCTTTTACCTACATTATCACATTTAATCTTTGTAGATTTATAGAACTCTGTAATGCATGTATTATTAGCCCTGTTTACGTATTTTGAATGACCAGAGCATAAATAACTTGGCAAAAGTTAAGAAACTTTAAAATACTAGAATTTGGTATTTACGCTTAGGTTTCTCTGATAGCAAGAACCAGAACACTATCTCATCTGAGCACAACTTCTCTCTCCCTCAGTGAATTTCAGGTAGCCACACTTTTGTTCACTCTTTGGCTTTCTCTAGCTCCTCATTTTTTATACTAAGGGATTTTCAACTCCAGGGTCATAACAAATTAATTACTCATCTCAAAATTACTTATAATGTCTTTCCTTGTAACTAGAGTTAACTTTTCAATTTCCTTTATTCTTGGTTACAACCTACAACATCTTTCATATATCAAAAATATTATACTTCTCTACTAAAAAATTATTATAGTTCTCATTGTCTTGACAAAGATTCTTTGCTGACCAAACTTTAGTCAGGCTCTTTCCTAGGCCCATCTGTCTACTTCCTTGTAAAATCTAGTTTTTGCAAGACCCCTGCTAAGTCAGTTTAAGCAGAACAGCCCGCTGTCTTTCTTTCAGGATCTGATCAGGTTCCTCATTCTCCACCATCCCCTAGGTGCTATCTGATCACCCTGGCCTGTCTAGAGCAAGAATCCTGTTTGGTCAGTTTAGCCAGAATCCCCTTATCCTTGCTGTTTCCTTTTAGTAATTTTCCATCCACTCACCCCCATTCTGTTTCACATTTATAAATTCCCACTTGTCTGTGTTGTGTTCAGAATTGAGCCCGATCTCTCTCCCCCACTGTAAAATCCCACTGCAGTGATGATCACTATAACCTATTGCAATGGTCTTGAATAAAGTCTACCTTACTTACCATCTTTAATAAGTGTCATTGATTTTTATTTTCCTTAACAGTTTAATTAAATCCAGGTATAGAGTACTGAGGATCATTTTGATACTTAATGTTTTCTCCCCCTCCTTCTTCTTCGTCTTCATTGCCATTAATCCATTAAGATACTGTCTTATTTGAGCACTTCCCATTTTTTCTTTTCCCAATTTCTTAACTACGTAGTCTCAGAAATCTCTAGTCCAACTCTTTTTTCCCTCTGCTTTTTGAGGATATGTTAAGAATATATGTTCCACACCTTTCTTAGAATTAGTTATTACTATTTTTTTTTCATGAATTATCCTTTTGAAATTTTTATGAAACAATTATATCTTGTTACATTCAATTAAAGTGCTGGTTTTCTGATTTTCACTTTGGTAGTAGTTTGTACAGTTATTCACTTATACTTTGCAGGGCTACAGACTAGGTAGGAAATTATGTAAATTGGAAATTGAAGTGTTTAACCAAAATTTTCACACTCCATTGCTCTTAATCTTAGCAGGAGAAAATAGAGCATTGATTTATTTCAGGAAAACATATACTTGTTAAAATAGATACTAGGATAAATTTGAATAAATAATACTTATAGAAAAGAGGATAATGTTGACTCACTGCAGTTTCAGTAGATTAACAAATTTCTGTATTTCAAAAGGTAGCAATATAAATTGACTTTTCTATAATTTGTTTTTTTTTTTATTCCTATAGATTATTTTTTTTCTTTGATTCATGACATTAATCCTGAGAGGGAACAAAATATGCCACCTTAAAATATGCCATCTTGGCATATTGATTTTTTTGAATTAAAAATACTTAAGAAACAGGCAGTGCAAGAAAGACACTCTGATCTCCTTTGTTCCCCTGAAAGCGGGAAATAAATCTCCCATGTGAAGGTATCCTCTCTATACCAGGAGAGTAAAAAGGCTTATCCCCAGAGATGGGAAATTCAAAGCCAAGAAGGCAGTATAAACAAACTTTGTTACTTCTTTAATTTGCTCTCCCAACCCCAAATCCCTTTTTTTTGTCAAATCTTCACAAATAATTGTTTCTTTGTCTAAAAGGTATAAAAGCTGCCTCTTTGGGGCACTTTTTGAGTCTTATATATGGGACTCCTATGCACATGAAATTAAATTTTTTTTCCTGTTAATCTGTCTTATGTTAATTTATATATTAGACCAGCCAAAAAAATTAGAAGGAAAGAGGGAAAAATATTCCTCCTCTACAATCCCATGAATCTACTTTGCATAATATTACAAAAAGTAATTCTTATAATGACATCTTAAAACACTTGAAATGACATCTTAGTACATTTGAAAACACTCTTATTTGCCTTAGTTATTACTTTGAAATTTGATTTTGTTTTTAATGTTGATAAAACTACAGTATATTTAAATAAAATATTTTCTGGATCTGTTAAACTATGGCCACTTACTATTCTCTTATAACAGTGAATCCTTTACTTCTTTGTAAGCAGGTATAAACAATGTGTTATTCTGGATCTTACTTGTTCAATCTACTCTCAAATCATACTCTTACTGGTGATTATGCATTTAAGCAAGTGAGTTTTTTATTTCTTTTTCTTTTTTAGGTGTCATAAGTTTTTTGTTATTGCTGTTTTTTTTTTTTTTTTTTAAAGATTTTATTTATTTATTTGACAGAGAGAGACACAGCGAGAGAGGGAACACAAGCAGGGGGAGTGGGAGAGGGAGAAGCAGGCTTCCCGCAGAGCAGGGAGCCCGATGTGGGGCTCGATCCCAGGACCCTGGGATCATGACCTGAGCCGAAGGCAGACGCTTAACGACTGAGCCACCCAGGCGCCCCTGTTATTGCTGTTTTTAATGTGTAATTATGTTTGTACTAAGGAATGAGTTAAAATGTATTGAAAAATGACTTAGCTCCTGCATGGGTCCATTTTGATTCTACTAGAAAAAGGAAAGTGGAACATTGGAAAATATTTTTCTTATCTGGTGCATCTATCTGATCTGTGCACCAAACTTGCCATAAACTCACATTGGTCATCAGCTTTGCATTGTGTTTTCAATGACAGTTGCTCTCAATAAAATCAGAGAATTTGTTTTCCAAGGTAATATTTAACTAAATATGTAGTGCTACTAACATTTATTACTGCCACTCTGGAACTGCTGAAAATTAGTTACCTAAAAACCATTTGGACCTCAGAAATTTTATCTGGGAAATTTTTCATGCAAGTCTGGATTTTTATTATACTTCCCAGCAATTTAAGAATTCCTAAACTGAAGGACCCTAACTTTTTCATCCTCATTGAAATTTTGATAGGAGGCAGTATGATAAAGGGACTTAGTCTGATTCTCACTGGAGAAAAAGAAGAGTATCATAGTTGAGAGAAACAATTAACTGGGGTTCATGATTAACTAGGGTTTCTCCAAAGATTGGAGATTGCCTCTATTAGTTGCAACATCTGTTAGTTTTATAAGGTGCCTAGCAGAAATGCAAAAATGAGAATAACAGGTGAAGAATAGCAAAGGCAAATGGAAATTTCATATTGTCCAAATGGCACTGCTTTATAAGCTTATAGAGGACACATTGGGTGGCTTTTGGAAGATTTCAGCCACAGAAACACACAAAAAAGCTGACACTTGGTTCACCCCATCCTTGACTGGGCTGTAACTCAGGAGAGTCTTTCAGGCCTGGCTTCTTCCCAAGTTCAGTGTTACTGACAGAGTTAAACTCTCATAATCCTTTCCTGGGGCTCTGTAACCGCTTACCCTTTGATCTACATGGTAAAGTGCTGACTTTTTGATCTTCCTGTCTCTGGTCACTCCCCTTGTTAATCTTCTCCAAAATTACTTTTTTAGAAGGGTAACGTACATTCTCCATTAACTAACAAAGAAAAATCAGAATTCCTTATACTGGCAAAATGCCTCTTTCCGGTCTGGTGGTCTTTACCTTTCTCCAGTTCCTTACCCTTTGTCTTATCCTTTGTCTTCTTCTCTATAAACATTATGCTATTTACACATTTTTCACTAATTTACAGACACTATAAATCTTTTTTCTTAGGCTGTGCCGTTTGCCATGCTATTTTTCTTTTTTGGAGTCACTTCCCCTCTCTTCACTTGGCAAACTGTGCTTTTTTTTTTTTTAATTTTTTTATTGTTATGTTAATCCCCATACATTACATCATTAGTTTTAGATATAGTGTTCCATGATTCATTGTTTGTGCATAACACCCAGTGCTCCATGCAGAACGTGCCCTCCTCAATACCCATCACCAGGCTAACCCATCCTCCCAACCCCCTCCCCTCTAGAAAGGCAAACTGTGCTTTTGAGTGTCATCTTAAATGCCACAACTACTGTAAGGCTGCTTCTGACTCTTGTACAGAGGTAGATACTCTGAAGCATTAAATTTATACCTCTGTCATAATAAGCATCACTTATATTGCAACTCATCTGTTTACATGCCAATCTTCACCAATAGCCTGAGAACTCTCATAAATTTTCACTGGAAACTAGTTTATCTTTATAAACCTGGCTTATTTGGTGATCCTCATCAAACTTTTGTTGAATGAACAAATTATCTTGAGAGGCCAGCCCCTCATAAAATAAAGAGCCTAGCCTTGTTGGAAGGCTTCTTTTGGAAATGATGGTCTAGAGTATTCAAACCAAATTAAATAATGAAGTATTAAAGATAAAAAATCTTACAGCAATCATAAGGAGAACACAATCCTAGAAATAGGAGTGCAAAACAAGTTTGAAACAATTACCTACTGGTTTTGGAGTTTTATACCATTTTAAGGTAGAAACACTAGAATGACACTTTTTTTTAAAGATTTTATTCATATGACAGAGACACAGTGAGAGAGGGAACACAAGCAGAGGGAGTGGGAGAGGGAGAAGCAGGCTTCCCGCTGAGCAGGGAGCCCGATGCGGGGCTTGATCCCAGGACCCTGGGACCATGACCTGAGCCGAAGGCAGATGCTCAACAACTGAGCCACCAGGTGCCCCCTGAATGACACTTTTAAGAGTTTACTGAATAGCCTAGTATAGAATCGTAACTCACCAAGTCTTCAGTTTCCACAGAGGTAATGGCTGCTAATAGATTTTCCAGAATTGGTATCTAGGTATTCCAGAATTGGCAGGATACAAAGTAAATGTGGATTAATTGATTACCTAGGGAGATTATATAGATCACTAAATGCAGAGGGCTGAAATCAGAAATCTGAGTACCAGCAGTATTTTTGGAATAGTCAAAAGAAAGCTATTTCCTACACAAACTTATATCTGTAGAGTGGATTGATAGATTGATGCCCCATTTATTTATTTATTTGTTTACATTTATTTCCTACTATATACCTGGTTGTGCTTCGGATGGTATTATAGAAGCATGCTTGTCTATGACACTAGCAAATTAAGGCATTGTCATCATCATCATTTGAAACTTGCCTTGATCTACCTAGACCCAATACATGCTATTTTTTCCCACTTGAGTTATACTGGTAACTTAAGCCATTTCCTGGCTTAGTCTAAAGCAAAATAACAAAGAGAATTGAAAAATTCCCAGGTTCTAATACACATACAAGGGTTATTGGCAGACTGTGTCCAGGAATAATTCTGAAAAGCCCATAGTTCCCAAATTTAAATTCTAATACTAACTTTTAATACTTCAGGGTATTGATTAAGTTGTGATTTCACACAGTACTTCCTAGGATAAATGTGTGCATTTACACATGATTTGTTATTCTAGAACATTTTGATTTTGGTTAGCAAGTATAGTAACATATTGTTAATTCACTTCTTAATTGAGGACTAAGAAAATCTTAAAATAAGTTTTTCTGTTTGTGGTGATTCCATTCAATCAATGAAATTCTAGAATATGAACTTTGAGAGGTGATTAAGTTGTGCATATATTTATTTCGATATGTCAGAATCCACAATTCCAATTAATTTTGTTATAATAATAGTTAATAGGACATATTTTCACAGTTGGATTTTTTTTTAGAAAACCAGAAGACTTAAAATATTCAGAATTAGTGATAATTTTGGATTCTATTAGACATAGCCTGCATAGAGTCAGGAAAATAAATCTATAATGAAGACTTTGATAAAAACCTGTATCAGATCTAAACACTATTATTTGTACGTAACATAACATGAAGGAAAACAATACAACATGAATTACTGGAGCACTACAGAAAGAAAACAAAAAATTATAATAAGAGCCAATATATTTTTATTATGCAAACAGAAAATGCAATCTTGTAACTCTGCTAAAAGCAAATGTTTCCATGTGTATGCAACAATTCTGCTTCATTCTGTTGCAGTTACTTATGGGGTAACTTGTTCTTTTACAGGCTTTATGGTATAATCTGTATGGCAGCCAAAGAACGATAATATGATGTGACAGAGAATACATAGAAAAATCTATTCACTTATGTGTCTCTGATGCTTACTTTCAGTTGAAATCAGAACTTTGAGTTAGAAATAGAGTTGACATTTGGAGGCAAGGGTTAGGCTGCGGTTTACAGCCTTCTGTACCTTTGGAACAACACCCCCCCCCCCCCCCCGCAATAAACTGTTTCTGTACACTCTTTGCTCTCTTTAATATTAATGCAGTTTCAGGAACTTGCTTCCATGTATGTATTTCCTAGTAAGTCACATTTCCTTTTACACAAGGTGCAATAGTTGAACATAGTTGGAAGGTTATGGCATTGACTCATGAACGTTCAATTTACCAGCTTCCTAATTCTGTAATGTTAAATGTGTGACTGATTAACTCAGAATCTGACACTGGGGCTCGTAGGATAGCCTGTGTGCTGAGTCATTAAAGAATGTCTAAATGTAGTTTTAAAGAAATGTGCTTTATTTCAGTGAATTTAATCTTAGTGCTTTTTTTTTTTTTTTTAAGAGAGATGTTTTAGGGGATTATAACAGAAATATTTTGTATTTTTGTAAGGAATTATGTTTTATGAAAGAGAAAGAATATTTATTCTGTGGCATCTTTATTTTAACATAGTAATCTTAATAACTGAAGTGATAAAGATAAGTTTTTGCATTGCTATTAATACCTGGGGTACTTTCTTATCCAACAGTGTCAACAAAAATAGCAAGTAAATCCAGTGCTAATGAAATGGAAATGATGATAATCCTATCTCAAAATAGGAACAATGTAGTAATATAGTGAGGAGTGGTGGTGGTTCCTTTCGTATATGCCAGCTTCCTAATTCTGTAATGTTAAATGTGTGACTGATTAACTCACAGAATCTGACACTGGGGCTCATAGGATAGCCTGTGTGCTGAGTCATTAAAGAATGTCTAAATGTAATTTTAAAGAAATGTGCTTTATTTCAGTGAATTTAATCTTAGTGCTTTTTTTTTTTAAGAGAGATGTTTTAGGGGATTATAACAGAAATATTTTGTATTTGTTATACAAAATATTTGTATATTTTGTATAACAGAAATATACAAGTATATTTGTATATTTGTATATTGATGTAGTGGAAATTTCCACTATATCATTTCCACTATATCATATCCCTGCTAATCACAGACTTGGGGCTGATAGGAGCCACAGATGAGTATTAGGAGAACCTTTGTTCCATTAACTCAAGTAAAGGAAAGCTCACTACTTCACGAATTCTCAAATCTGATGGTAATTCCATTAGCAGAATATAGTACTGAAATGTGTCAGATATACCTGAGTCAGAGATCTACAAAATTAATTTTGTTTTTTTTTTTAAAGATTTTATTTATTTATTTGAGAGAGAGAGAGAGAATGAGAGAGAGAGAGAGCATGAGGAAGGGAGGGTCAGAGGGAGAAGCAGACTCCCCGCCGAGCAGGGAGCCCGATGTGGGACTCGATCCCGGGACTCCAGGATCATGACCTGAGCCGAAGGCAGTCGCTTAACCAACTGAGCCACCCAGGTGCCCTACAAAATTAACTTTGAACACCAGCAAAATCATCATCATCATTTGAATTCAAATCATTCAAATTTTATGAGAAACACAAAAATATTATAAATCATATTTTGGGGGATGGAAAAATCTGTAATCAATAGTTTTAATCCTTCATTGGAAGTCATTGTGTCACTTACACCCTCTTGTACTAATAAAAGTTAAATGGTTTTTTTATGGAGGTAAAAGATCTAACAATATAAATAAGAAATGACACCCTTCCTCTCGAGAGAGGTGATGAAAAATGCTTCTCACTCCACTACTCTGCCCTGACTTATAGCTGTTAAAATTTATTGAGTGACATCACTACTACATGTTCCATCTA
This sequence comes from Phoca vitulina, assembly GCF_004348235.1. Classification (NCBI taxonomy): domain Eukaryota; kingdom Metazoa; phylum Chordata; class Mammalia; order Carnivora; family Phocidae; genus Phoca; species Phoca vitulina. The sequence goes on along the minus strand of NW_022589711.1, from coordinate 75,445,573 downwards.
TTATGAGACAAACATGCTTTGAAGTCCTTAGGTTCTGCATCACCTACTCTCTCATGTCTGTACCTTCATAAAACCAGATGGAGAATATTATTTGCTAATTTATCATTTCAATATGAAAGTTTAAAAAGTTGTCTTTTCTAAGTATGATGACTGATTATCAGTTTATTTCTGTAGATAAAAAGGACAAGTTTGTGACAGACTATGGAACTGTAAAAATAAATGAGATATAATAATGTGTTGAAAATATTTACTCATAATTTCAGAAATTCTGTATGTTATGTCCTGCTTTAGGTCATTGGACTCTGAGGTAGTTAGATGACGGAAAGTCATGTTAGATAAAAGCTGATCAGGTTGGCCTCAATTTGCTAGTGAAGTAAACACAAGTAGTAAGAGAAACACAAAAATATCATAAATCATATTTTGGGGGATGGAAAAATCTGTAATCAGTAGTTTTAAGCTGACTGAAGATGAGTTACAAGTAAAGAAGAAAATTATTTGATGTCTGGGGGCTGGAAGCTCTTATGGAGACCAATAGTTCTATTAGGAAAAAAACTTAATGAGCTACTTCAACACTGCTTTTTATTTACTATTTACCCCAATTACAACAAATGTTGGCTATTTAATGCATTTATTTATTCATTATTTTAGTATTTATTGCAAGTTAATTATGTGGCTGGCTCTTACTTAGGTACCTTCTAAGATACCCAGTTTTTTCCCTCAAGAAACTTAGAATGTAGGGAAAAAAAAAAGGACAAGAGCACAAAGAGTTATAGTAATAGCAATATGTGATAATAACCATATATATTACATATATGCATATACATGCTCTATGCATTTTAAATCTTTTAAACATGTAGATATATTGTAATAGTTTAATATCCATAATATTAAAATGTCCTATACATTTTAACTTTGAAGTCATGTAGCAACTCATTTTTCTCTTCTGCAAAAAGGAGTCCTAAAAATAAGACCTAACTCATAGAATTATCTTGAGATTAAATGACGTAATAGAAGTTCATATTGCAGTACCTGTTCAATAAACATCAATTATTATTGAAGATTTCTAATAGATTAGTTTCTACCTAATTTTCTAAATGTAGTTCTCATTCCTATGTCTTCCACAGATTTTAGTTAAAATTGTATGTAAAATTTTTGTCTATTAATCCCACATTTTCAGTTCTCTTCCACCATCCCTTCAGCCATACTTTGCATATATACACCAAAAATATCCTTGTTTTCTTTATTGGCATAATAGGCAGTGAAGAGTATAAGGAAAAGAGGAAGTAATATTAGAAATAGTAAAAAATAGTTCCTGTCCTCAGAAAGGCAGCATTCTGCAGTAAAAACAATATTCCCTAGTGATTAGAAAACAGGTTTCTACTAACTAGGAGAGCAGTTTTGGGCAAGTCACATCATTATAAACCTTACTTTCTTCTTCTGTAAGAATAAGAGGCAATAGACTAGATGGTCTTTAAGTGTTAATGATTGTAAGGATCCTACAATGGATACCTGGAATGGACAAATATATTACAAAGGTTTAAGGAAAATTTGCCACACAACTGAAAGGAAGGATATTTAAATTATAGAAGCAAATGAGTTTATGCTTAATCTTTCATAAAATTTCACATTTAAAAGGGAAAAAATACAAGAGACTAAAATGGTCTTCTTTCCGAATATGAATGCATTCATTCTGCAGATGAATTATAATTTTGTAACAGCTCTGCTATCTCATCTACTCTGGGTTCAAAGCCATATTCTCGTTCTCTTTAGAGAACATGCTATTTTGAGATTTATCCCGGCTAATAATCAATGCAGGACCCTGTGGCAAAAACTCAACACAGATGCATAGATGGATGCTGATCTCATGATATCCGCAGAATCACTACTTCTGGTTTAGCTACTAATAAATGAATGTTTGGGTAGTTTAATACACAGGGGCTGGAAGCAAGTAGAGGCGATGGCCCCAAGAGATGTCACAAACGATAAATGCTAAAAACCTGGAAATGTGGTTGTTGATGGTCTGCGATAGTGTTCCAGCACAGTAAGTCCCAGAAACTGACAGCTAGATATCAAAGTGAGAAAGATCACTTCTAGATATTTATGTAACTAGAGGGAAAAAAAGCTCTTGCACAGGAACTATAGATGTATATAAGCAGTATGTTATGAGAAAGTCATTTTCAAAGGCTATAGGGATTTGTGGGTTTGTGATAACTGTTAATGCACTTTCATGATAGATTTTATATACCAAAGAAGATGACCCTAGCTGACAATTGCTCTGAGATCAAGAATTTATAAATTTGTTAACTTGTTTTGTATTACCTAATTTTTCTCACTAAATAAGTCTTCTTTTTAGATGTTTGCTTGTAAGAGCCTGGAGGACAGAGACCAATGCTCTATTCTTTTCTATCTTTTTGCATGCTAGGAAATGCCCAGCAGAGTGATTAGTACATGATAGGCCCACAGTAATAAAGGTTTGTATTTAAAAATGCCCTCAAACACATTTATACACCCTTTTTCTTACAACAGTCTTGTAATGAAAACAAAACAGGTATTATCCATGTTCTAAATAAGAATAAAAAGAAGGAAAAAAAAAAAGAAAAGAAGAAAGAAGAAAAAAAGGAAAAGCAATGAAGTTCCACAGATTTTTAAATGACTTGAATGATAGTACTTAAATCCTGTTCTCTTCTTTTTAAACTTAAAGCTTTGGCCATCATATCACCCTGATTTTTCCCCATTTCAAAGCATGTGTGCTAACTTACACTTAGAAACCCTAAATAGTTTCTTCTGTATGACATTACTAACAAGAGGTGAGCCAGAATGCAAGCCCCCAGCTAAGTAAAAATTTTATTATTACGAGGATGGGAGTGAGACTATATTGAAAATAGAAGTGTATCCTACGGAACACATTAAATGGGAATATAGTTTGTCTCTGGAGAGCCTGCCCAAAGGGATGCTTAGCTTAATTTATGCCAGTTTTTTTTTTTTTTTGGCATTAAAAAAAGGTAATGGTAGAAGGGGAATATTAGAGAGTTGAGGGAAATTAAGTGTGAGGAAGACTTGACAGCATGAGGAGAAATGTTCTATCTTTCAGTAACAATAGCAAAGACATATTAAAAAATCAGATTGTAGGGGCGCCTGGGTGGCTCAGTCCTTAAGTGTCTGCCTTCGGCTCAAGTCATGATCCTGGGGTCCTGGGATCGAGCCCCACATCGGGCTCCCTGCTCAGTGGGAAGCCTGCTTCTACTTCTCCCACTCCCCCTGCTTGTGTTCCCTCTCTTGCTGTCTCTCTCTGTCAAATAAATAAATAAATAAATAATCTTTTAAAAATCAGACTAAGAAATAAACTAGCTTCTGAGAGACAGGAGACAAGTTACTTTTTTCTCCAGGATAGGTTTCATGTCCTCATTTGTAAAATGTATATAGCAATGTGAAATTTCTTCTTGTACTAAGTGGAAATGTCAGAACAGTTTTAGATATATTTAACCTTTCATGTATTGACTCCATATAGTTTAAATAAGCCATTTGTAAATCTTTTTTTGCTATACCTAAAATAATCTCCTAGTAGTTGAGATAACCTTCATGATAGTAGACTTAATTTATATAACTATATCCTCCTGGATAGTGGCTATTACAAGCTATGTTCTCTAAGAGTGTCACTGTCCTGGTAAAGCTCCAAAATACTTGCACATTGCTTTGGGCCAAGAGGGTAAGCCAAAATTTCCTGGACACTCTTGAATTTAGTTATATATCTGTTTCTCTCATCAGAGAGTGAATCTCTGTAATAACTTTAAATAAGAAGTTTATTACTGAAGCACAAAGTGTGGGAAAAAAAATCTACAAAACCAGGTGTTATGGGATTTCATTTCTGGCTGTAATGATATGCAATATTATGAGAGATATCACAGCTTGTCTAAACCTTTACTCTTGATAAATCTTCCCTTTACTTACTGTACTCCCACTTAGGCTTTCTTGCCACCTCTCTAGAATTCTGAGCCTTGTCTATGCTTGAATGTCCTTGGTTCCCTTTGTTCTGTGTTTATCAAACTTATTACAATGTTAGGACCATAAATGACAGTTTAATTATGAAGTTCTTATGAAAATATTAATGTATCTTCCCTATCCAAACCCAATTGATATGTTTCCCTTCCATTGAAAGCTAGCAATTAATAAAAGTATTGGTGGAATTATTCATACTAAAATCTTTATCGTTTTTCCTAAGTGAATGTATAATGTGTAGGTCAGTACTTGCACTTAGGGTATTGTTGCCTAAACCCCAACTAATAGTGAAATTCATATATTAGCACATATTGTGCTTTGGTAGAGGGAGCTTTCATATATTAGCATACATTCTAAGCATTTTTCAAGCACAGTGTCTTGGGTAATCACCTACCCTGCTCTCCCTATAAAGCCAACCCTTCCTCCAGCTCCAAGATGTCCATTAGAGAGCCCAGCTGCTGTCGGCCTACCAGGCATGCAGCCAGGTGGCTATAAGCCTGAAGGTTCCAGTGCCAGAATGTCACAGGATCCTCTCAAAGCTATTTGGTAAAGTGTAGGCTAAGATTACCTAGAATATCTGCTTGCTTCTCTCTATAGAATAAGTTGTAAGAATAAATGAGATAATTTAGGCACTTTGAGATCCTAGGAAGAAAGTGCATTCTATTTATTCGAGTTATTATTATTTTTAGAATTATTGATAAATGCTACATTGAAGTTGGCCTGAAGGTAAGGTCTGACACTTTACTATTACTGTATGTGAATATGAAGTTTCTGTAAAATTGGTTGCAGTTTGCTTCAGGTTACCAAGATATGGTGGGATCTCTCATTTTATTGAATTCCAAGTTGTGGAATACCTTCCCTATCTAAGTCTGTTTGTAATGTAAATAATTTGCTTTGTAAATAAACAGCATTTTTCATAGTTGACATATTGTAATTTCCAATAGAAATGTAAGCTAAATTAATGAATTCATTAAAAAGCATATAGTAAGGTGATGCTAATTTATTTTCAAGGGATGAATACTGCATGAATGCCTAGTTGTTTCTATCTTTATTGTTTTCATACTGTGCCAAACAATGTAGAAACCTCAAATAGCCAAAGGGTGGGGGGGGCGGGGAGAAGGCAAATAGGAGCTTGTGAATTGGAGAAAAAAAAAAGAAAGAAAAACTTGCTACAGAAAAGACTATTAATTTAAATTCAATCTTCTCCTTTTTTGTGCATGAACAGAGGGCAGATTCTTTTCTGCTCTGAGGCATTCCCATATCCCTGTATTCTCAGACTAACTCTCCTACTTCCCCAATTGCTTAAATCCTACAGAGAGACACTAGTAAAGGCTGTTCAACTTCAGAGCATAAATGCAGGCTCTAAATAGCAGGAGGTCTGAGACAGTACTTTAGCCACATGACAGGCCAACATTTTTTCCCTTTAATCATCTCCCTTTTCATTTTCATTGGATCATTTGTATCTGACAGGGAACAGCCTGCCTCCTAGAACAGGAATGTCCTTATTTATCCCTTAACCAGACCCTACCAGAAGCAGAACTTCCTCTTCAAGCACAAGTTAGGGATCCTGTTTCACATTTGATGTTTCTGGATTGACAAAAGGTAGAAGTTTTCCTCCCAGGGTGCCTGGGTGGCTCAGTTGGTTAAGCATCTGCCTTTGGCTCAGGTCATGATCTCAGGGTCCTGGGATCGAGCCCCACAATAGGGTTCCCTGCTTAGCGGGGAGTCTGCTTCTCCCTCTGCCTCTGCCTCTCCCCCTGCTTGTGATCTCTCCCTCACTTGCTCTCTCTATCAAATAAATAAATAAATGAATCTTTAAAAAAAAAAAAGTTTTCTTCCCTTCCTAATTTTTTTTTTCCTGTGAAGACATGGGCTGAGTTCCTTATTTGAAATGCCAATATGTTACAAAAGTGTTGTAACCCACCAAAATAATGTTTTAGACAAAATTCATATAATAGAACAAAAACATAATAAGGGTCCTGATGTAATCCTTATATAGAATAAATTTCTTTGAATTCAAATGTATATATCAAATGATACTCCCTTAAATACTAGAAACTGATATGCATTATCTTTATGAATAGTTATAATGAGAATACCATTTTCATGTCTGTATTGTAATAACACTATCAATATAATGTATTCATATCATTACAGTTGGAAATGTTAATTCAAATCTATAATGGTTTACCAGAAAATATAAAAAGGATGCCAAAATCTGTTTTAAGAAAGTGAGCCTAAGACCAGAGATATTTGTAGTTTATATTTCCAAATAGTTGGCAAAAAAAATAGAGAAAGAATGTAATATATTTTGTTAAAGAGACGAATATTTCAAAATTGTGTGGGTAATTTATTATTATAAGAGATGGAATTTATTTCCCTCTATGTTGAGATATTTCTTGGCAGGAAATTACTCACCTAGGAAACTATCAATTCTCTTAGACCACTATACTCTCTTGTAGTGCAAGTCTCCCCAGACTTTAGGACATTTTTTTTTCTTATAAATTACTGATTGTGGATAGATGCTCATAGTAATATTTCTGAACCTGAGAAGGGGTGGTGAGGGAAGGGTAAGTAAAGGATATCCTGTATGCTCCTTTCTATTAGAAATGACTGCATTCTACAGAGAAGGAATTTGAGGGTAATCTTTCTCCAAGACTTCTTTATAGTATTGAGATTTGCAGTAGTTGCTGATCTATGCTAAAAATTTATAAACTCTTAAGGTTTATTGTCAGAGGATCTTTAATTTAGCAATTTTTTTTTTTTTTTTTCTGAATAGTGGATCCATTGATCCTGGAACAGAAATGCACAAATAAATCCCTTTATTTGAATATTTGTAATTACAGAGCAATATTTCATCTATAATTGGACCCTGACCCAAATACAGTAAAATATGTTTTTTTTAAGTAAGAACCATGTTTTTAAAGAAATCTTCAATGATTATAGGGTCACTTCTATGACAGTGTAGATTTTTTTTCTCAAAAATCTAGGGAGTGACTTTCACATTTTTGTCTGTATGAATGATGTCCCTAGTGTATGTAATCAGTGGAACTAAACAAAGTTGTCTCTCCCGCCACATGGAGCCCAGGGTTCTTGTAGATGAAAGAATGGAAAGTAAGGGTAAAAAATATGATTTTCACCATTGGGTAAAATATATATATATATATATATACACACACACACATACACATATGTATATATTTGGGTAAAAAAATATATATATAAAATATATATATTTAGTAAGGAATTCATTGCTATAAATTAAAAAACAAGTAGAAAACAACTAAATGCTTAATACATTCAAGAGAATAAAATATGAGGACTTGAGTAAGTGTTGGTGTCCTTGAAGGAGATGATGCATAGTCTGGCCAAGAAGGATATCTAGGTAAGACTTGGTAAGGAATATTCCAGAAAGAAAGAACATTAAGAAGGCAGCAGTATAAGAAAGAAACACTGTGTGCAGAGGGGATGATGAAAATATTGGCTTGATTGTGGCTGTGTATATATTAGAGAATAACTGCTTATCCAACCTTGGATTGGATTGATTAAGTCAGATCATGGCAAGTCTTGAAAGCTAGACAGATAAGTTTGCACTTGATGTCGTGAGCAACAGGACGCTATTGCAGATTACTGAACTGAAAACAATAGCAGGGCTTTTGGAAAATTATTAAACCAGTGATAAGAATAGAAACTTTTAAGAAAAAAGATTCTGGAAAGGCAACCAGATTTCATATATTGACAACATGAGGAAATAATGTGCTTATATCACATCTTAAAGGGTTTTGTCACTGCTAGAAAACCAAAGAGCACTGGAAGAGAAAGAAAATTAAAAGCTTTCTCCTCCCTCTTTCCTTTGATTTGTTTACAACTGAAGGACTCCTTAATGTGCTCATAGTAGGAATGAAAGGAGATGTTGAAGGAAGCCTGATGCAGATGTTAAAGAGGGAGTGGGAAGAACAGAGACTAGGTTTCCACAGACAGTGGAAACTGATGAGTTTAGACTATTGATGGGAAGAAACTGAGTAAAAATGAGAAAATAGACTTAGGAACAATGCTCTCTAGGAGTCTGTTAAACAGAAATTTCTATTTATAATGATTATTGATTTTTTAATGATAACCCAAAATACTAGAACGTCTTGAATTGCTTTCTAAATCTTCAGTGATTAAGTTATGCTCAAATTAGTCTTCTTGGATATCAGTGTATACTAATCCTATAAAAATAGGTAAGTCACATATACATATATGAAAACTATATAGCAACCAGAATATATGAAAACTGAAAACCCCTTTTCCTAATGAGAATGGATAATAGTTTGCTTATTATTGCTCATGCCAAACTAGCATTATAAATTATGTAATTTATTCACTATAATTCTGAAGTTTATTTTTTAATTTCTTTAATTTTTTTTGCTGTAAAAGCAATCTTTGAAATTTAAACTAACTTTTAAAAATATTTTGTCCAACACACTTGCAGGAACATTTTATTCTTTTATAATAAACTTTGAAATTTAAAAAATAAAATCAATACTTGATGGACCTGAGAAAAAAGTTCAAATGCCACTGGCTTGTATTGTTTCTCTGTTTGAGTTCCATCTTTTATGCCATTCGGGCTATGTTATCCTTAATGTAAATAAGCAATCTAATTTTTTTTTTTTTTTTTTTTAGGAACAAGGCTAATGTAAGGCCAGGGTTAGGCTATTATCAGATTTATTTCTTATATGAAATTCCTTTAAGAGAGACAGTCACTTATTAACAGAGGATGAATGCTTCTTTAAAATCTGATTTCTATAGGAAAAACATGATGTGTGGAAATATTTATAATATGCAAGCATAATTTATCTTAATAATTGAGAAGCCTTTGTTTAATTAGATGAGCTTTGTTGTTAACCAATATAAACAGGATCCTAATTAATGAATTGCTGACATTCCAATTTTGCAGTTATATCTCATAATTTTTCATGATATGTTTTTCATTCTTACATAAACAAACATTAGAAAGAAGGCAAGTTCAGGAGCAGTGATAATGACTCTTTCAGAATGAGGACTAAACTAGCATCTATCATTTAGTGAGGGCTTACTTTATGCCAGGCATCATGGTAAGTTCTTTACATACAGTATTTGGTTTTTTTAACACCTATGAGGTATATGTAATATTTTACCCATTTAAATTGACAAAAGCTAACTTAGGGAAGGCTTAATAAATGCCCCTAGGTCACCCAGTTACTGTATGTCAGAGCCAGTGTCACATCCAGGTATGAGTGATTTTCATAACCATGACCTTAACCACTTTCCTGTATTGCTTTTTGATGTCTGGTTCAGAAGGAGGAAATTAGTTGCCTAAGAGTGTACCATCAGTGGCCAGCTGGTATTTGCAACCAGAGAGACAACAAAACGAGCGAGAACGTAAAAACTGTATAGAATCATGGAAATTTAAACCTAGGAATACAGTTTTGAGTTCATGTAATCCAGACCCTCAAATTGAGAAAACTCAGACTCAAAATGACCAAATGGCATTACAGACAAATAACATCAAACATTTATCAGCTGCTTTTATCTGTGGTAAAAGTCTAAAATGTCATGAGACCAGTCCCCTACTACATTAAAGAGATAATGGAGGAGGGGAGATTATGTCAGGGAACACAAAGTTGGAGATTTGAGGATCTAGTTGCAAGTTCTTCTCCACAGCTTTTCAAAGGAAGAAAAAGAAACCTGTTTGTAATAATAATTAGGCAAAATTTAATTTCAGATTTAGAAAATCCTTATCTAACATCTTCAATGCACCAGACCTTATATTAGGTATTTCACATTTATTATCTCATTTAACCCTCATATGTGGAGCTATTAACATATACAGTTAAACAGGATTGATATTAAACCTTGTTGACAAGCATATTTGTTTTAGACTCAGCCACCAATTCCACACATTCACAGTTAGAAATTATTTATTAAATCTTAATGGAAGTCTATTGTGAATAGCAATGCTTTGCCAAACAGAATTGCCTTTAGTTAAATAAGCCTTGGGTGTATCTAAGTAATTCTTAAGCCATAAAGTTGTTTATATTACTATGCAAGTTTTTATATCCCACAATGTCATGCTATAACTTCTGAGTGATTGATTTATGGGAACTTCAAGAATGATTTTGATTTCACATGACTTTTTTGTGGTGACCTCCTAACTTAATTGCCAAAGAAGAGGAGACTTAACTATATATGCAGATCTTTTTCAACTTATGATGGGGTTATATTGGTATAAACCGCATCGCAAGTTGAAAATATCGTAAGTCAAAAATACATTTAATACACCTAACCCACGGAACATTATACTTTAACCTAGCCTACCTCAAACATGCTCAGAACAGTTATGTTAGCCTACAGTTGGAAAAAGTTATCTAACACAAAGCCTAATTTATTATAAAGTGTTAAATATCTCACGTGATTTATTGAACACTGTGCTAATTTATTGAATACAGAATGGTTGTAAGTATCTAGGTTGTTTACCCTCGTGATTGTGTGGCTGAACTGGGAGCTGGGGTCACTCCTGCTGTCTAGCATCAGCAGAGAGTCTTACTGCATGTCACTAGCCCTGGGAAAGATCAAAATTCAAAATCCAAAGTATGGTTTCTACTGGAATGTGCATCCGTTTTGTACCATAATAAAAAAGTAAAAATAATATCAAAAATATCAAAAATAAATCAAAACATAAATTATCAGGGACTGTCTGTAGTTATTAGAACAAAAATGTTAAATAAATGTATACATGGGTCAGAACCAATGTTTCTAGACCATTGTTTCTTTCCCACACTGTAGTCCTCAGACAACCTGCATCATAATTACCTGAGCTGCTACTGAATAGGCAGATTCCTAGGTCCACCTCAGACCAACTGAATCAGAATCTCTGAGGGCTTGACACATGGATCTGCATTTTTAACAAACCTTGGGGGTGACGTCCATGCACACTAGAGTTTAGAAGCCTCGTTAGGTATTTTCAGTCCAAAATTTTCCCACATTGCCACAGAGGGGGGTTAAAATTAACAGCTCTGTAAGGTTTTTCCCTGGTTTATTTCTGCTATAATTTCATGTGGGAAATTACATCTCATATGGACTAGGAAGGAACTTGTCTTGAGAGGAAAAATTCTTGTTGGAAGAGATTATGTTCTTTTTTTCTCGAAGACTGTGTGAATGTCTACATCTTTGTACATGTGTATGTGTATGTCAAATAAGAAGGAAAAAATGGAGTGCTTCCCTCACCCTCACATGAAGAAAACGTTTGTACAACACAATTATGTAAATAACTTCAAGAAGAGATGTCACATTTGTCTGCATTTGTACTCATTTTTGATTCCCTTATCTACACAATCCATCTTAGTGAATAATGGGTGTCTTGTTCTCTTATGTAATACAGTCTTTGAATTGCAGTCATGGAAATCATCTTAAAAGGTCATCTTGTCCTTCCCTTGACCTCCAAACCTCATATATTTGAAATTCTATTTTTAAAAGATTTCCACAATTGCAATGTTCTGAAATCCCTTGGGGACCCATTTAGTGTTGAGCAGCTTTTTCAATTATCAAAAGCTCCTTTCTTTCTTCCCTTGTTTTGCTATTAAAATTCATTTTCCTCTGTTATGTTTTCAACAAAAATGAAAATAGCTAGTCACCATAATCTATGGAATAACCCTTCATTGAAGACTATTAATAATGGCCTTTCAACCAGCTCTTCTTTAGCCTAAATAATATAAAGCTTTTTAACCCTTTTTGGAATTCTCATTTTCTAACCCTTCAATTATTTATCTTCCTCTATCCTGAACTCTCTTCATCCTTCTTAAGTTCTGGAGTGTGAAACTAGACACAGTAGGATCTCACCAGTGCTGAATATAATGGGAGGATTACCTTGCTGTTCTTATTTACTCTACTCCTATTTATGCATCCTGTAGAACTCTGAGAGGTTCAGATAAGATATAAATGGGTGTCCTGATGCTCATGGTCTCGAATAATTTCATAGCACTTTTCATAAAGATATGGATGTTATTTCCGGGAACCAGGGTAGTTTGTATCATAGGTAATTATTTTCTGCCTATCTGTAGCATTCTAAGTTTCAATTAGATGAATTATTCTTCACTTCTACCGGTAACACCATTATTGCAAAAAGTTGTTTGAGCAGAACAGAACAGCTCTGCATTTTAACAAAGGGAGAAAGGACACTTTATATCTAATCTGTAAAGAGGCTAACATTTCCTTAAGTGTATGAAATACAGTGATACAGAGTCCTGCTTTCCCATCCTAATGTGCACTGTCCAACATGCTCTTTATATTTTTCTCCTAAATCCTCATCCTCCTTCGTTATCCTAAGTCCTGACAGGAAAATCTACCTTGATAATAGCTTTTATTCACCAATTTCAATGAAATTTTAAGTCAAAGATGTTTAAAATAGAATATAAAATCAACAAAGCTGTAAGTCAGATTTACACTGGTTTCATCAATTTAACTAAAAATGCAGAGGACTCAGACTTTTATTTTTGCTTTTTTGTTGGTGTTGTCTAGTTCCATATTGGAAATGGTCAATGAAATTACATATTCATTGTTCTATAAAAATATATTGACTATTTACTGTGGCAGTGCATGCAATCAGTTTATCTGTTGTCAGAAGGTCTAAAGCAATAAGCAGTCTGGCTTTTTATGTATCCTCTCTCTTTATTTTCTATTGAAATAGGATTTCTTTTTGCCTTTTCTTTTTAAAAAGTTGTCTTCAGGGGCACCTGGGTGGCCCTGATCCCAGGGTCCTGGGATCGAGTCCCACATTGGGCTCCTTGCTCAGCGGGGAGCCTGCTTCTCCCTCTGCTGCTCCCCGTTTGTGCTCTCTCTCTCTGTGTCAAATAAATAAATAAAATCTTCAAAAAAAAAAAGTTGTCTTCAGTGTCATCCCGTTTATTTGATGCCAAGACTTTTCTTCATGCAGTTCACAGTCTCTTAGATATAGGTAAGACAGGAGGACCTAGGCAGCCAGGTGTTGTTCAGAAGGCTGACTTCAGGAGCACATCTTTATCAGCTCATTCCTCAACTCTTTCATACTTCTACTTAGCTAAATTCTTTTCATTCCCAGATGGGCTTATGGGAATTTAGGGATGTTTTACAAAGGCAGTGAATGTTTTTGAACTTCATCTTAAAACGCAAATGTCATCTTGTCATTCCCATGCCTTTAACAGAACCTCTTGCCTGTAGGATAAAATCTACACTGTTTTGTATGCTATATCAAAATATGCCCATTTTCAATTTCTCTGTTCTCTTCCACACACACCCCTAAACTGCTGTTTTCGAGGTTATGCCTTTTGCTCTTACATGTATCCTGATATGGATGAAAATTATATAATCATTCTTCTATTAAGATGCAGCTCAGGGGCGCCTGGGTGGCTCAGTCATTAAGCATCTGCCTTCGGCTCAGGTCGTGATCCCGGGGTCCTGGGATCCAGCCCCGCATCGGGTTCCCTGCTCAGCGGGAAGCCTGCTTCTCCCTCTCCCACTCCCCCTGCTTGTGTTCCCTCTCTCGCTGTGTCTCTCTCTGTCAAATAAATAAATAAAATCTTAAAAAAAAAAAAAGATTCGGCTCATACATTTAATACACTAAAAAAGCTTCTCTAACCTCCATTAGCAGAACTTTGTTTCCTTCTTTATGTTCCTATGGCAGTTTAAAAAAGTTTGAGGGGGTAAGAGGACACTTATCGTGATGAGCACTGAGTAATGTATAGAATTGTTGAATCACTATATTATACACCTGAAACTAATACAGCACTGTATGTTAACTATACTGGAATTAAAAATTTTTAAAAATCTTTGCTATAATATTTAATATTTTTATTAACATTTTTGTTTAATTATCTGCCCTTTGCTCTAGAAGATGTGCTTTTAGATGCTAGGACTATATATAATCATTCATTCATTCACTCATTCAATAAATATTTTACTAAGACATACTAGAAGTCAGGCACTCTCATGTGATATAATGCTGATGAAGAAAAGAAATAAAGGCTATGTTTTTATGTTGCTTTAATTCTTTTTTTTTTTTTTTTGAGAGGAGGAGACAGCAAGTGGACAAATAAATAAGTTTATTTCAGGCTGTGATAGAAAATAAAACAATAATATAATAAAAAAAATCAAATTCAAATCCTAGATTAAGGAAACTATTCAGCAGAAGCATATCTGAGGATGTGATCCTTAAGTTAGAACCTAAATAATGAGAATGTGTTAGCTATGTGGAGATCTGGTAGAAGAGAGTTTTAGACAGAGGAAGAATATGTGCTGAGGTCCAAATAGCAGGAATGAGCTTGGTGGTTTGTAAAAGAGGGCCATTGACCAAAACACAGTAAAAGTGGAAGGGCATTGTCAGAAGTAACATAGGAGATGTAATCAAAACCATACGAACTGTCTTTAATAGAAGTTCTTTAGTAATTTTTTTAAGTGAATAGTAATTGGAATTGATATTAATTTAATATTTTTAATTGTGTAATGAAGTCCATAGGATGAAAATTAAATGCAGTAATAGATTTAGATCCATAACCCTTAGATATTTCAATCCAATAATGGCCAAAGTACTATTATATGTAGTATAATATAGTACTAACATCAGAGACAATGTACAAAATACGTCTGAGGCTATTACAAATAATATTATTATACAGATTAATCATGCATACTTCTCTTTTGTGATCTAAAATAATTTGTAAAGAAGAAAATAAAAAGACTTTTGATGTCAAAGGAAGAGATGCATTAAAGATAGGGCAACAAATTGGGTAATTTGTGAATATAATTCTTTCTATGGATATATTCGAAATGAATTTGACTATAATTTCTTAAAGAATAGGAACTTTACCTGTTTTTCGGTCTAATATTTACTTAATATCTTCTACACAGATATTTAATTAAACAAAAAATATATATCCTATTTTGTATTTTAAAGTTTACCTTTGCTTAGACAATTAAAATGATTTTTAAAAACCTCAAAGATTGAAGTATAAGTTTTTGTTTTTTAGTTTCTTTATAGTTATGTTAAATAATTTCTACAACTTTTCTATAAAATGGGTTTGGATCAACTCCAAAATAATTTTGTGCATTTTTTTTCTTTTATACTAAATAATCATTGGGGTGGCCTATCACAATTAAGAAGAAGAAAAAAATCATGAAATAATATTCTAAAGACTGAAAAATCCAAATTACAGGTTTTTTTTTTTTTTTCATGAAGCATTAAGCAGATGGTGGAGATTACTGTGGTTCTTGATGAGTAGGAGTAGGAACATCTCCACGTTGTACCGTGGACAAGTGTCAGCTAACAAGTACATGTTTAGTGTAAAATTTGATGGAACCTAATATTCCACTTTTATAGTGAAGTGTTTGTGCTCAAATAATCCCCATTTTGAGATTCTCTAATGATGTCTGATCCATATTAAAGGCTGGGAATTCCCTGCAATATTTCATTAGACTTGTCAAACAGATTTATTCATAAATGAGAATAAATGAGCATGTCAGCATAAGTTATTGTGGTAATTTGTGAAACTGTTAATGAGATATTTTCAGAGCTCACAAAAGGGAAGAACTATGTCATTAAATTACTGCACAATACTTTTATTTTGATATAGTAAGTGAGCCGATATTTTATCAAAGACGACACCCTGATGCATCAGTGGACTGAAGATGAACAATTAAATGTTCCTATGAAAGAGGTCTGATGTTATTTAGAAGCAGTTAAGACTTACAAAGGAATGTGGAATTTTTAAAAAAAGGTGATTATTTTGAATTAATTGGTATGTTTTTAACTTTTTAGAAAGTAATTTATGAATATTAGGAAGCAAATCAATAAAAAGAATTACCTAAATTTATAAAAAAAAACATACACAAACATTTTACAGTGTAACAAGTATGTGGTGTTCTTGAAAATAGACCCAAACATTAGATATTTACAGGATCAAAGGATAAACCAGTCTTACTAGTGAGTCCACAGGGACAGTCAGTTAATTATGGGTGTTAAATGTGGGTTCTGCTGTGCTGTGAGGAAAGGAGGAAAAGGACATGGACCCAAGAGAATGAAGAATATGTGAGTTTATCTTAATTTGAACAATGTTTAAAAATAAACTGTATAAGCACTTTAGCAGAAAAGGAAAAGTGATGATGTTGGCAGATACCACAGGACATTCTACCAGGAGGGAGGAATGTGCTATTGGAATGGAAAACATTGCCTCTTTAGTGAAGCAGAAGGAGCACTTGTGGCTTACTAGACACTGTAATAGGCAGTGTAGGGCTTGTGAAGAAACAAGCTCATTGAATGTGCACTGTTCAGTTCTCTAGTATCATTTCTATGGGATCCAGAGATCCAGTACAATTTTTGTAATGCCTTTAGGAGCATTAATTAAAAACCAAATCATCAAGGGTCTGCACACCTCGAAGGCAGTACACAAAATATTTACAGCCTCTGAATATAAGAACCTAGTGTCAAAACAAGAAAACATGCATATAGATAGGTCTTCGTGATACCTCATTATAAGTATAACTCATAAATACTCTTTCCTTTTAGCTGTGGTTTCATTTTGTCTCCCTTAATGTATCTGGTAGATGAACACCTTTCTAAAATCTCTCCAACCTGTGGCTTTTATTTAACTCAGTAAGAAATCATTACTGGCTCTCTTCCCTAAATAAAAGCTAGGTGAGACCCATAAGGCTTGAAGTAGACTAATCTTAAACCTGACAGGTATAATCATCATTGATTTCATAAGAAAATGTCTGTTGGGTGCTTACTGAGTATAGGGCCTTAGGTAAGAAGCTGGGAAGGCACTTAGAGATTCCCTGCCCTGTAGAGCCTATAATTTCAGTAGTGAGATAGGAGACACACATAAAAGAAAAGTGAATTATTAAATGAGTGCTTTAAAAAGTGCCATAATTCTTTAGGGAGGCCACAGACATAGAGGTATTTGATAGGTAAGGCATTGTGAAGAGGGATATTCAGTTGGGACATAAAGCAAAGGCAGAATAACTTTAGAATGCTTTACAGTTGTACAAAAAATTTGTGTCATTTAATTTGCTTGTTATAATTACCATGACCACTATTAATTTGCTCATTTTTTAAGCTACTGAAACTCAAGGAATTTTACAGTAGAGTTGGGAGTCAAATTTAGGCATTCTGTTTTATTGCTTATTCTATTCAATAGAGGACTTAGACCATCAGGTAGACTTTTTCTGGGAAAGTTCATTATCAAAATCATGGAGGTAGTATAATGCTAAACAGCATGGGACCCAGTGTTCAGATCCTGGCTTTATTCTATTTTATCTGTGTGACCTCTGACAAATTGTTTCATCTATTAAAAACTCCATTTCATCTGTAAAAAACTCCATTTCATCTATAAATCATGAAAATATTAGTTTCTCATAGGGTTGTTTTGAGAATTAAACAATGTGCAAAGTACTTAGACTAGTATCTAGCATGTATTAGGCTGAGAGTTCTCAAATTTAGAGTTTTAGGACATTTTGCACACTTAAAAATTATTGTGCACCCTAAGAAAATTTTCATGTGCATTTATAGCTATCAATATTTACCATATAATGATCTTAAAACATTTTTGTATAAATTAATTAAAATTGTAATAATAAACCTGTTGCAAACTAAAAGAACATTTTGTAGGAAAAATACTATTTTTTCATCCAAAAATTTGTAGTGAAAAGAATGGCATTGTTACACTATCACATTTTTTTTTCAAATCTTTATCATTTGCCTCTATGAAATAAAGCTGGATTATCGTATCTTCTTCTGCATGCAATCTATTGTGTTATGTTGTTTTTGTAGAAGTAATATGAAGAAAAACTGGTATTATACAAATATGGTTGGAAAATGGGGGAGTATTTTCAAAAGATTTTTATATAATTGTGGATATTCTTCTTTAATACTATACTAAAACTAGATAAGTGATCATTTCTTAAAGATTAATTGCAATGTGGAATCTGAAGCTATATCAATGAACATTTTAAACTCTGATACATTAAAGTCCATTGATCTATTATGTACTTTTTAAAAAATATATTTTACTTATTTATTTGAGAGAGAAAGATAAAACATGAGCGGGGCTGGGTTGGGGGGAGTGGGGTGGTGGGGAGAAGTGCAGAGGCAGAGGGAGAAGCAGACTCCCTGGTGAGCAGGGAGTCCAAGGCAGGGCTCAATCTCAGGAGCCTGAGATCATGACCTGAGCCCCAAAGGTGTATGCTAAACCAACTGAGCCACCCAGGTACCCCAACCTATGAGGTACTTTGAATCGATCTCTTACTGATGCGTAATTTTATAGCATCATGCATTGGTTATTTGAAAACTGTTGAAAATTGAAAAATTGGTTATTTGAAAATTAACTGAATTATTCTGATCTTCCAAATGTTGACACATTTCCTTATACAGCATCAGAAAATCACATTCATTAATGTCACCACCAATCACATTAGAAAAGTCTTTATTGGGAAGATCTTAAGCTTATGATGGTGGATACAAGTTTTTTATATTTCTTATTTTTGCTTGAAATCTTGAATTTTATTATTAAAAATGTTAATTGTTTTCTTTGAAGTATAAACTCACATTGTTCATTTTTGAGAAAATTTCTGCCAAAAAAAATCTGAATAATGTAATTTGTCATTTGTTCTTATGAGCAAAAAAGGTTTTCCATGTAAAAAGCATCTAGTACTACTCTCAAATTGTAACTCAATTGCACAACTGATTTTTCTAGAGATGAGCACTGTACTTTCAGTCTGCAGAGGAAATGCTTAAGTGTATATTTTCCATTTTATCACATGGAAGAGTAAAAAAGACATATTCAAGGACTGTGATTCAATAATATTGATAATTTTAATGCTTCATGGATATTTGTAGGTGAATCTGAGATATGTATTTTTTTTCTTTTTTAACTGTATGGCGGTAAAGGATTCAGTAATAATAGTACAGTTTTGTACTCGTGCCTTGATTTGTGCTGAGACACTAGCAGTTTTCTCCACCTTCAGTGAAAATGTCAAACAACATTTGAGCATTACAAAATAGATACTGATCACAGGAACCCCTGTCTCAGGTGTCTTAGGGACTTCAGGATCCTTGACCACACTTTGAGAACCACTGTAATAGGCATTCATTATTATTACCATTAAGAAGAAAGATACTGTACTAGGTCTGTGCAAAGAATTAGTAGAACAGGTAAATGAGAATGGCAGATTGATGTAGGAAGAAGTAAGAGATTGTAGAGTTCTATTGTTAAAGTGATCTGTATTAAAAAATTAAACAAATACGCAAGACCTAATATTTTACTTTGTAACAGGCTGCAACAGGATGTCCCCTTGTAGCATAGAGGAATGATTCTATCCAAAAAAATGTACAACTGTTAAATGAATATAAGCCATATAATTAAGTAGTCCACACAGTGTTTGTGGATTTGAATTGTTCACTATTGTTCAAGTGTGTTACTTTTATGTATCTAGTTTTGTCAGACTTTACATGATATCCTCCATGGCACCCAGCCCAAGGGAAAAGGTAATTATATATACTTACTGAACGATTATTGATTACTATGCAAGCCATATTTTATAGTCAAATTATGTGTGTGCTTCAGTATCACAGACCCAGGAAGGGTGATTTTGTGCTTAATGGTAATTTTGAAAGTCATATCTAGGTGGCATTTCTTTTACATGCTTCTAAAAGAGACGTATTGTTCTATCCCTTCTATGTGATCTCTCATTTACAATTATATTTATCTGGAAAGGAAAATTCACTAAGGTAATCATATCCATAGGTTCATTATACTGGAACCAACATTAAAATTTAGAATTAACTTATTTATATAGAACTTTGTATTTTACAGGAAACTTTTTTTTTAAGATGAAGATAAGTTTTTGTTTTTTTTTTTAAAGGTTTTATTTATTTGCGAAAAAGAGAATGAGAGAGAGAGAAAAAGATGGAGGGAGAGGGTCAGAGGGAGAAGCAGACTCCTGCTGAGCAGAGCCCGATGTGGGACTGGATTCTGGGACTCCAGGATCATGACCTGAACCGAAGGCAGTTGTTTAACCAACTGAGCCACCCAGGCGACTGACAGGAAACTTTTTGATATATCATCCTCTCATTCAATATTCCAATCCTGTGAAATCTAAAAAAAAAAAAAAAAAAAATCCTGTGAAATCTGGGGTCTTTTCCTCATTTGACTCTCCTTCCTAAATGACCCCAGGCCACGAGCTGAGCTTTGAGAAATAAGCCTCTAAACTAGATCTGCTGATTTTTGTTTAGTCTTAAAACAAATATACCATGGTTACCTTCATTTTAGATTAAAAATATGTAATTTATCACACTGCTCCATACAATAAAAATGTTAAAACCTTCCCTAAAATATCCTTTGTAATTGGACACAGTCAAATGACATTGTAATAGTACAGTAAAAATGCTTGCAGCTCAGCCTCGGCTTGCCAGCAGGGGCTGCTCTTAGGTTAGTGATCACCTTGAGATTACAGCATATCAAGAATATTAAGCAGCTGAATGGAAGCTACATTATGATGTAATTATGCAGAACTTAGATTTAAATTGAATAATAACCACTTGAGTGACTCTCACACATGTGTTAATCCCCACATCATCAGAAATTATGCTCTTTACAAAGATATCTCTGAAGCAGAGCAGAAAGTGACATTCTTGAAATGAAAACAGTTTATGGCTTGCCAGGAGCTAAGAATTGCTAATTTAGAAAATCAGAAAAAATCTGAGGCTTATCAGAATGGATTTATAAAATCATACACTATTCTTATCATAGCATTTCTTTGGTTTGCTTAAAAAAAGTGCAAATCAGTCCACATCTGTTTAAACCAATGTAAAAATAAAAATAATTGCACATATATGAGAAACATATTTTGTTATATTTTTAAAATTAAAAAAAATATTTACTTGCTAATAAGCAGAATGGATAAAATGAAGCAATGATGTAAGATAAACTATTTTATTTTCTTAATAGTTCCATGAGTGTGCAATGTTCATTTCACAAAGAATGATTGTAAAGTTTGAATTCTCTTGTGGTAATTCAGACATATAAAATTAATTAAACCAAATACTTTTAAAATGGTACTTTAAGAGCATTTAATGTTAGAAGACTTAAAATATCAGAGTACATTATGAAATAGAGCTTTTATCTTCATTGTTAGGAATTTGAAGTTTGAAAAAAAATTCCTATTAGTAATCTTTTAAAATTTTTTTGTAAATATGCATTTGAAACCAATAAGTATTTTAAATATTTTATTTATTTATTTGAGAGAGAGAGAGAACTAGCAGGGACAAGGGGCAGAGGGAGAAAGAGAGAGAGAAAGAGAGAGAAAAGCAGACTTTCTGCTGAGCAGGGAGTCCGACTCGGGGCTCTGTCCCAGGACCTAGAGATCATGACCTGAGCCAAAGGCAGACACTTAACCGACTGAGCCACCCAGGCACCCTGAAACCAGTAAGTATTTTAAATACCATTTAAACCATCTTGTTAGTGACAATAGATTATCTATAACAATGATCCATAGGGGGGCTTAGCAAACTTTTTCTGTAAAGAGACAGATAGTAAATATTTCAAGTTTTACATCTGTAAAGAAATGAACGTAGCTTTGTTTCAGTAAAACTTTATTTACAAAACAGCTGGTGGACCAGATCTGGACTGTGGGCAGTAGTTTGGCAGCTCCTGATCTATAGTATAATATTACAGAAAAACTAAATGATTTTTATCAATAATTTTTTATTTCAACACCAGTTGTTACTGTTTCATAGCATCTGTTGGGGACTTGGCATTTATTATTCTATTTATGTTATAATTAGATTAATATGTTTCATTATCTATATTTTTGCACCTGATGCCATAGATTATATACTTTTTATTTTCTTTTTTGCATTCCTCTGTTACCACCCTTTTATAAAAGTAAAAATTATAAATATAATTATTTTAATCTTAAAATGTCACTCTGGAAAAAAAAAGTCATATATATATTATAGTTAAAACTACTAGAAATTGTAGCTCTCTTTTTTTTTTTTGCAGCAATGTTTATTTTCCCATAGATTTATCCAGGATTATTTTTTGCTAATTTTTGTTATTTCATGCTAATATTTTAAAAATAACATATAAAACTTCTTTATAAATATTGTGAATATGGGTTTTGTTTAAGATAGGTTTTTTTTAAAGATTTTATTTATTTGAGAGAGAGAGAGAGTGCACAAGCAGGGGGAGGGGAGAGGAGGGAGAGGGAGGGGTGGAGGGAGAGGAAGAAGCAGACTCCCCACTGAGTGGGGGAGCCCAATGCAGGGCTCCATCCCAGGACCCTGGGATCATGACCTGAGCTGAAGGCAGACACTTAACTGATTGAGCCACCCAAGCACCCCTAAAATAATTTTATATTAGGTAATAGTAGAATTTTACTGCTAAGATATCCTATGAGAATGTGGATAAATAAGTTACTTTCAACTTCTTCACAAAAGAGTTTTAATTCTATATTTGTTATTTTAAAAATTTATTGTTGTATTCATGTGGCTGTTAATAGGGCGAAATTTTGATTAAGCCATTCTCAACACTGCTTAGCCAAATGGCAGACCTGATAATAATTGACAATATCAAACATTATCTAGAAGCCATAGTCCCAGTATTGTCTAACCAGTAGAAATAGGAATAATAATACAAATAATAAAAATTGGAAACAACTATATTAACCTTTATGATTGTCTGCTTGCCTACCTTGCAAAAGAGGAAATACACCCTTAGAAAAGTTTGCTTATTTGTTTAGTCAATCTACCAAAACTATTGCGCTTTTTAGGTATATTAGGCAAGAGCAAGTTATACGCTTTGCCCAAAAACTGAGATGGCATTGTTGGGATTCACAATACTCTGTGCAACTCTTAACACTCTGTGGCCAACTGATTCTCAGTTGGGAAATCACATGGGTCTCTAATAGGAATTTGCCTTGGTTCAGAAACATCTGACTTCTGAATTTGTACACAAATCCTATTATTTGCTATTATGATCACAGCACTACTGCTTTAAACATATATCTACTACTTTGCTATATACGTTGGTATTAAAGATATAAATAAAATGGAAATCTACATATACATTTATAAGTACTTTTAACTGATGAGATATATAAAGTGCTCACTATCTTCCAAAAGATGTTTCTTAAATTTAATATATTTAAAGATACTTCATATATAATAAATACTTTTGAACCAATAAAATTAAAAGTAAAGTGACCTTCTAAAGTGTTTGTACTAAGTCCTCTGTAAGTATCATGTAAGAATTTTTATATTTCTTATAAAGAGTAATTAGTTTAGAATCTAATATGTTTGGAAAAAGTGCATCTATTTTTCTACCACAAATATTAGTTCACAACGAAAATTTTAGTCCTGAAGTTTTAAATTAATTTCATGTGAAGTCAGTTAACTGCAAGTTTGAACAGTATAAATGTAATTTTTCTTTAATTCAAATTCCACTTCTTGAAAACTGTCCTTTGGTAAACTGAATAAAAGTTTTCTTCAAGTTTTTAAGTGATTTACATAACTATCTTAAAACATTTCATATCCTTAAAATTTAAAAATATTTTCCTATTTGAGGCACTAATATTTTAATCCTGACATTAAAATTAATGTTTTTCCATTAGGAAAAATAATGATATCATTTATTCTCAGAGTGTCTCTGTGCTTCCATTTTTTTTTAGTGAAGAAAGCAATGTCACAAATAATTTGAAAGAGACTTCAGATCAAAATTGGCTTTTCTGCCAAGAAATGAAAATATAATATTTAAATTTTGGCTTCCTGATGTGCCTTCAGAATATGCATAAAGGATATCCATATATTCAAAAATATATAATTTTAATCTAAGAGCCCAAGAAATATGCGCTTTAATAAAAGACATTTTGAATAACATACCTTGATTTCAAACTGTGTGTACTTAAGTACATGTGACTTGTGTCTATTGAAATGAAGCATTAGTTTTGGTCACATTCAAATGCTACTAGAAATATACATGGTGTTTGGATCCATCAGAGCTGACAGTGGTCGTATGTTATCCTGGTTCATGGTGAGGTTGAGTAATATGGTATAAACTTGAGACTAGAGCTAAACTTGTTCCATTAATGAACAGATTTAGCTGTATGCTCTAGGATTAAGGCCAGGTCTTCAGACAGTACTCAGCCCTTAAAAGCCATCTCAGAATAAAAATGGGCTTCTGGATTGGACTCCTTAATCTAGTCTTACAAAAATTAAGCCCTACAATCTCTTCAGTTATTCTATTAAGTAGGTACATCTAAACAATATGACTAGATCAGCTTTCTAAACTGTCCTTTGTGCAGTACTTTATTGAACCATTCTTCACTAGTGAGAATTTTTTTTTTTTAAATGAATGAAAGAAAGAGAAAAGCAAAAAGTGGGAGACAGAGAGAAATAAGTTATTAGATTTAAAACTTAAATAGCTTGGGGAGTTTGCACTTGCCAGATGGAGACCTATCGTACTCACAGTTGCCTTAATGTATTCTGGTACAGGAGTTGGCACAATAGACGTGCAATAAATATTTGTTGAATAAACCAATAATTGAGCAATATAGAATACTGATCCTCCAAACTCTTATGGAGTGTTTCTCATATTTTTTAAATGCACAATAAATAGTACATTTATATGCTAATCAATTTTCTAAGCATTTTATAAAAATTATTTTATAATCTCCACAATTTTATTACATAGGTGCCAGTATTATTTCTATTTTATGATAAGGAAACTGGCTTACAGGGAGCTTGGTTAACTTGGCCAAGACCAAATCTAAACAGATGTTGTGCTCTTAATCACATAATTAATTCTGCTTTACATAAATGATCTTGAACTATCTGCCCTCAGATTTTTATCAGCAGTCCAGTTGAGATTGTGAGATTTTATGCATGTGTGTGTGTGAGTGTGGTGTGCACATGTGCTGTGGTGGGAAATGGGGTGGTATTTGATGCATGTGGCCCCTACCCATATTTTAATACCAGTGTGGCTCACCTTTTTTCCCTCTAGCATAACTGAAGTATACACTATATTTCATGGATTGGATAGTGCAAAACAGAGATAATACTTTGTTAATAAGCATTTTACTCTCAGGCATGAAGAGTAGATGTAGTTAGAAACTGATCTCCCCATATCAGGTTCTTTCCAGGTGAAGCATACCTTATGCCCTTTTATTCTTTCTCTATTCCAGTGCAAATCTATTTTCTATATTCTAGAACTTATTCCTGAATCAAATCATATATTTGGGTAGCATTCAGAATTATGTTTATAATAACTCTGCACTACCTCCTCATACTGAAATATTGACAGATATTTTAAGAAACAATTATATAAAACTCAGTATTACATTTATTACAAGGAGGTTGTTGGGGATGCATTCCTACATGATTTAACATCACCTAAAGAGAGATGTTTCAGTCGTAAAATCTATTGCTTTCCTCAAATAATTGATGCTTATATTTTATAAATAATGTGAACTGTGAGACAGAACATGTTCTGTGTTTTGCTTTGACTACTATGGTATGATATTTTAAATTTGCAACCCTTTTTAAAATAACTTCATAAGCCTAATGACCTGCACAAGTCTGGTCTTGCTTTTACTTGATCTATATCTACATTTTCCCTCAGTCCTTAATTTTCAGTGATTTAATTGAGGTATTTGAAAGGTAACCTTAATTTTTTAATGATGCAGTGTAAAATAAATATATACAAAGGGTAAGAAAAAGAATAAATATAGTAGCCAAAGCAGTCACTCAATGTCAGAAAATTGGAACTAGCATAATGCTTTAATAGGCACATGAGGGGGAGTCTGAGAACAGACAATAAGTGAATGTCCAAGTTAGCAGTTAGACAGTCAGCTTCAGAATGTCTGTCAGCCTATTCCTGAAAGATTGGAGTATGGGGCAGTTACTAAGACAAACATTTATGTATGTAATGCACCCAGGTTTAAGAGCTAGCACATAAACTATAACAGAGGGTCTAGATGGGAAGCCCAAGAATCATTGTTGATAACTCTCTCACCTTTAACCTCTATTTTTAAGTCATCAAGTCTAGTTGAATCTGTCTGGAAAACCCTTTCATGTGATTTTCATTATGTCCATTTCCTATGGCACCAAACTCATCTGGAATTCTGCAACGACCTTATAGTTAGTCTTTCTTTTTATTTTTTTGTCTTGACTAATAGCATCTTCATATTTCAGTCAGAGTTATCTTTAAAAAACAGTTGGCAAGTATATGTCTCTACCATGCTATATCCCTTTGTGGTTCCCAACTTCCATCAGGATAAAGTCTGAGGGCTGATTTGTCCCCTTGTTTTCTACTCCCTGCCTACTCTTATAGATTCTTACTTATTTTATGCCATATTCCCTTGTTCAATATGAGTCAGCTACACTTACCTGCCTCAGATTTCTAGAACGAGTTATTTCCTTCTTGCCTTAGGGCTACTGCGTATAGTGCTTTTCTTCCTTCTTTTCTTTCTTTCTTCCCCTCCCTCTTTCTGCACTTTCTTCTCCTTCCTCCCTCCCTCCCTTTTTCTTTTCTTTCTTTTCTTTTTCTTTCTTTCTTTCTTTTCTTCTTTCTTTCTTTCTTTCTTTCTTTCTTTCTTTCTTTCTTTCTTTCTTTCTTTCTTCTTTCCTAGCTGCTGTCTTCTTTCTGCCCCTGGGTGTAGTTAATTCTTTCTCATCTTTTGGATCTCATCTTACGTAACACTTCCTTAGCGTTAAATTCTCCCTTCCCCTCTCAACTTGGGTGAGAGCCCTAACTCTATGCTGTCAGCACATGCTATACCTCTACTTGTGTTAGTCATGTCTATATCCAAAGCACCTAGCATTCTTGGCATATAGTCATTCCTCTTGTAAATCATTGTTTAATGAAGAAATGAATGATTAGCAGCAAGAATAGTGTCATAGTGATTTTCATTAGGTTGAACTAAACATCTTAAATTCTTCCTGGCTATGGTTAGAAAGGGCTTTGGTGGCAGAGTCGGGCTGAGCAGGTAACTAGAATTTTCATGATTCCAGAGCTATGAGGAGAGGAGACAAGGCCAGATAGATTCTTTTTATATCCACAATGAGATTCCAATCAGTTAATAGTGTTTCAGTTAGAAGAACTTACACAGCTGATATCTTTCATGGTATAGAAGTGTAGGATCCTCCTAAAATCCTGAATGCTGTTTTGCTTTGAAACATAACCAAGTTATTCCTGGGTGCCCTTTAAGTAAGAGAGAGAGAAAAAATGAATCTTGGTCATTGAGAATCCCACGTAAACTTACAATCACCATTTTGTCCTCATTCCCATTACTTCATTTTGGAAATTAATCTATGAAATCCTATGGTTTTGTTGGGATAGAAACTAGTGAGAAAGATTTATTTTTACTTTTTTTAATATTTTATTTATTTGACGGAGAGAGAGCACAAGCAGGGAGAGCAGCAGGCAGAGGGAGAGAGAGAAGCAGGCTCCCCACTGAGCAGGGAGCTCTATATGGGGCTGGATCCCAGGACTCTGGGATCATGACCTCAGCCCAAGGCAGATGCTTAACCAACTGAGCCACCAGGTGCCCCAAGCTTCATCTTTAAAGGTCATTATTGGTGGGCATGTTATATTTATTTCTTTGGTATATTTTGTACTAATTCATGAAATAAGATCAGGATTCCATTCCTTGATTGGTTCAATGAATGATGCGACCTGTTGATTTTATTTCGCCATGTGCCTTTTATTTGAACTTGAAAATACAACCTCAGAAACACCAAAAGCTACACAATATAAAGTAAGAGATAAGGCTGCTTACAAAAAGGACCTGAGGCTGTGAACTCACTGCGGCTTGGCAGAAGCTGTAAGTCAATCATATAGCTTATAGGAGAGAAGATTTGGCAGGATAGAAATGAAAATCTTGCTTTAGTTTTTGAGTGAACTTCATAAAATTTATCTTCAATTAAAAATTGAACTACTTAGTCTATGTGATGACTACTAAAACTGCCGCTCCTGAATAGCCAAAGCAATCTTGAAAAAGAAAAACAAAGCTGGAGGCATCACAATCCCAGACTTCAGGCTGTAGTCATCAAGACAGTATGGTACTGGCATAAAAACAGACACATAGATCAATAAAACAGAAGAGAAAACCCAGAAAGGGACCATAACTATATGGTTAACTAATCTTCAACAAAACAGGAAAGAATATCCAATGGGAAAAAGACAGTCTCTTCAACAAATGGTGTTGGGAAAACTGGACAGCAACATGCAAAAGAATGAAACTGGACCACTTTCTTACAATAAACACAAAAATAAATTCAAAATGGATGAAAGACCTAATGCGAGACAGGAAACCATCAAAATACTAGAGGAAAACACAGGTAGTAACCCCTTTGACTTTGGCCGTAGCAACTTCTTACTAGATATATCTCTGGAAGCAAGGAAAACAAAAGTAAAAATGAACTATTGGGACTTCATTAAGATAAAAATCTTCTGCACAGTGAAGGAAACAATCAACAACA
Organism: Phoca vitulina; assembly: GCF_004348235.1. Classification (NCBI taxonomy): domain Eukaryota; kingdom Metazoa; phylum Chordata; class Mammalia; order Carnivora; family Phocidae; genus Phoca; species Phoca vitulina. Next base: position 75,417,054 of record NW_022589711.1, on the reverse strand, counting down.
CTAAAAGGCAGCCTATGGAATGGGAGAAGATATTTGCAGATGACATATCTGATAAAGGATCCAAAATCTATAAAGAACTTATAGTAGTCATCACCAAAAAAATGAATATCCAATTAGAAAATGGACAGAAGACATCCAAGATATCCAAGATAGCCAACAGAATTATGAAAAGATGCTCAACATCACTTATCACCAGGGAAATATATATCAAAACCACGATGAGATACTACCTGACACCTGTCAGAATGGCTAAAATTAACAACATGGGAAACAACAGATGTTGGTGAGGATGCGGAGAAGGGGGAACCCTCTTACACTGTTGGTGAGAATGCGAACTGGTGTAGTCACTCTGGAAAATAGTATAGAGGTTCCTCAAAAATTTAAAAATAGAACTATCCTGGGGCGCCTGGGTGGCTCAGTTGGTTAAGCATCTGCCTTCGGCTCAGGTCATGATCCCAGGGTCCTGGGATCGAGCCCCACATCGGGCTCTCTGCTCAGCGGGAAGCCTGCTTCTCCCTTTCCCACTCCCCTTGCTTGTTTCTGCTCTTGCTAACTCTCTCTCTCTCTGTCAAATAAATAAATAAAATCTTAAAAAAAAAAAAAATAGAACTACCCTATGACCCAGCAATTGCACTACTATTTACCCAAAAGATAAAAAACTACAGATTCAAAGGAGCACATGCACACCAATATTTATAGCAGCATTATCAACAATACCAAATTATAGAAAGAGCCCAGATATTCATCAACTGATGAATGGATATAGATATGTATGCATATATATACAATGGAATATTACTCAGCCATAAGAAAGAATGAAATCTTGCCATTTGCAATGACGTGGATGGAGTAGAAGGCACTATGCTAAATGAAACAAGTCAGTCAAAGAAGGACAAATACCATACGATTTCACTCATACGTGGTATTTAAGAAACAAAACAGATGAATGTAGGTGAAGGGGGAAAAAAGAGGGAAGCAAACTGTAAGAGACTCTGGACTATAGAGAACAAACTGAGGGCTGATGAGGGAAGGTGGGCAGGGGAATGGGCTAAATGGGTGATGGGTATTAAGGAGGGAACTTGTTGTATTGAGCACTCAGTGTTATGTGTGAGTGATGAATCACTAAATTTTACCCCTAAAACCAATATTACGCTGTATGTTAACTAACTAGAATTTAAATAAAAATTTGAAAAAAATTTTAAAAATAAAATTGATATAATAAAATACTAAGGAAAAAATAAAAGTACCAATTTATAAATATATAAAAAATAATGTAATTTATAATTTATAAAATAATAGATGTTTATATCACATATATAAAATATAAATATATAGGTATATGTATACACACACTAGACGTTTGCCATCATGGAAAAAAAGTCAGCATAGATAGCATTAAAATTTGAACTGTTAATTATTATTAATATACAGTTTAAAGTTTTTACATTATTTACTATCTATGTCCAATATTAAATCTTGAGATTTATACCAACATTTTTGAGACTGTGCTCTAACCCACTTCAAAGAATAAGAGGAAGGGCCAGATGTCATCATTTAACTTGATAATAAAATTATTTATGCTTTTAGTGTTGATTGGATATTTATATAACAACAAGAAAATATAAAGTAGTAGTTATAATTATTATTTATAGTTTGTTTTTTGTTCTGGCTTTTCTACCCTAAACAGTCTAAGTAATGGGAGAGGCAAATTTTATATTGCCAATTTTATATATATATATATTACAGTAATATAAGTATTCTAGGTATTCCAAATATCTAAAATATACATATATATGTTGTATATATTATATTCCAATAATACAAATTCTAGGTATACATATATATTTTTTAGATATTTGGAATACCTAGAATTTATATTATTGGAATCAGAAATGTAACCCAGTTACATGCTACTATCTTTTGTGATGATTGTTTTTGCATACATCTTTTTGCAATGAGTAACCTTCTACCTAAGCAACTAGATGATTCTGAATGTAACTTATACTTCTCTTTATGATTCTGAATCCTATATCTCTCCTCTTTTCTAAAGTATCTTCATATATATATATATATATATATATATATGTATATATATATATATATATATTCTAAAATGTATTCTATGCCACGTCCTTTGAGATTCAGTGCTATAATTATTTCTTTTATTGGTAGCAGTGGTAATTTATTTTTATTCTTTTATTCCTAAATATGCTTGTGTCTCTTTCTAAATTAATATTTTGCTTAGGTTCTGTACTATCTTGTAACTATTTATCAAACTCTACCTTCCTCATTAAATGCTAAATATTCCCCCAGATATCACCCAATAGGTCTCATGTCTTCTCCAAACAATTCAGAAGGTCTTTTCTATTCTCCTTCATTTGTATCTCCTCTGCCTGCCTTTATGTTGAATTTTGAACATTAGTAACAGAACCTGGAAGTAGATATTTTTACAAATACAGTTTATTCTATACAGTAGTACAACCTCCAAATCAAAGAATTTCATAAAAGTGTAAGCAGAAAGTGAGCGAAGCTATCACTAAGTTCTCCTATATGCTCTCACTGATTTGAAAATAGCATAAATTGTACATTGTGAGGATCAGGGAAGTCGGGGTACAAAGACTATGAGCCTTCAATATGTAGAAAAAAATTGATAAAGTGACATATTTCTTATTGTTTAAAGCCTTGTTTTAACTGTTTAATAACATTAAAAGATGTCTGAAATAAATATGGAGATTACATTGAATTTACATGGAAACTTTTCCCTCTTTTGCATTTAATATAATTATTATACTCCCTCTTTTACCACTCTGTCCTCAGCTTCCTGCAGTTCTGATTGAGAAGAGAGTTTTTGGCAGTCTATTAATTTGTTCTTTCATTCCTTAGAGAAGGATTATATGCCTGATTCATGGAATTCATATTCCAATTTACATATGACCCTGCCATATACAGAGAGTGCTAGAGGATAGATATTCCAAGGTGGTGCTATAGGAAGAATAAAAAATAACAGCTGGAAAGCTAAGATGGAAAGCTCTTTAAGTTCTAGATGTAAAAAAAAAATGAGATATTCAATACCAGTATTTTGAAAGATGTTGGAGATATATGACAAAAACTCAGAAGAGAAGTCAGAGATAAATGTATTTTTAGCATTATAAATCTACAGCCATTAATGAGGATTAAATCAACAAGAGAAGAAATGCAGAGAAAAAACAGCTCTTTTTCTTTGAGTTTCAAGGAATACCCACATTTGGGAGGTCAGTGAGGAGAGAATGTAGAATTAAGGGTCAGAAAGATAATGACTACTCAGGTAAAAGGAATTCTAAATACATGCAGTTAGGCAAAAAGATCTTTTTCAAAAATGAACAGTTGGTCTGTGGTAACAAATACTGTAATTGGATTTACGAGAATTAAAACCTATTAACGATCTGCCTTCAGCTCAGGGTCCTGGGATAGAGCCCCGCATTGGGATCTCCACTCAGCGGCAAGTCTTTTCTTTTCTTGTCTTTTTTTCTTTCATTTCAAGAGTGTATCTGATTAGGGAACTGGGTTTGGGTGGAGTATAAAGCTCATTTTGAGGAATAATGTAAAATTATAAAAATACAGCTGATCAATTCAGGAGAGTTTTAAGTGTTAGACTCATGAATTATTTGGCAAATGATGTGCTGTCAACAAAGCAAACAATGTAGTAGTGCATTGTTTTCAAAAAACTAACTTGGAAATAATATATGAAAGACAAATAAGAGCAGAATCAAACTAATTAAGAGGTTTCTGCACCAGTGAAGTCAAGATATCACACCAGTCCTTCATTTTTAATACTGGTGGCAGCAGTACCAAAAAGAGGTGAGGGACAGGCTGACAATATATATATATACTATGCAAGTAGATTTTAAAGAACTTGACAACTGATGTGAGGGCAAGTGAAACAATGATCTAAACATTAAGACTGGTTGACTATATTAAGGAAATCAAAAGAGAGGAGACCAAGGTGATGAATTAGATTTTTTGTCTTGATAGGGTTTGTAGTGGAATATTCTTTTGGGGAATAAACATTGGCAAGGAAGGGGCTAAGTGTATGATAAGACAAGCATTTTATTTTTTTTTTTAAGATTTATTTTTATTTGAGGGAGTGGGGAGGGGCAGAGGGTGAGGGAGAGAAGCAGACTCCTCACTGAGCACAGAGCCCCATGTGGTGCTCAGTGTGGGGGCTAGACCTCATGACTTAAGCCAAAATCAAGAGTCAGATGCTCAACCAACTGGGCCACTGAGGCGCCCCAAGGCAAGCATTTTATTTTATTTTATTTTATTTTATTTTATTTTATTTTTTAAAAGATTTTATTTATTTATTTGAGAGAGAGAGAAAGAGAACACACAAGCAGGGGGAGGAGCAGAGGGAGAAGGAGAAGCAGACTTCCCACTAAGCAGGGAGCCTGATGCGGGGCTCAATCCCAGGATCCTGGGATCATGACCTGAGCCGAAGGCAGATGCTTAACCAACTAAGCCACCCAGGCACCCCAAGGCAAGCATTTTAAAATATAGATGTTGGGATTGAAATTCAGAAAAGAGATTTCTCTGAGGCCTCTTTCTCTGAGACCAAATGATAGAATAAGAGATAAATATGATAAAAGTTATTTGCTGAGTTTGGGAGGATATTATCTGAGGAAGTTCATGCTGGGAGTTGCTATTAAAGTATGTGTGAATTGGGAATTTAAAAAAGATATGGGGATGTGTAAATTTTGGTATTGTTTTCTTGGGAATATGCTAGGGAATGAAAAAATGTGTGAATTAAATAATGTTTTACAATAGTGAGTTCTCAGTGAAAGATGGATGCCATGCTTTTTTTTTTTAAGGAGAATTTGGCTTCATGTATTTAAATCTTTAACCAACAGTAATTCATGATCTGGAAGCAGAGAAAAGGCAATAAACTCTAGGGGTGGGTGTAGTAATGGAGACAAAGGTCATGCTGAGTTCTGGTCAATTATAATTAGAGATTAAAGAACTGAATTGGCAGGGTTGAGTGAGAGGAGTTCATACTGAGAATAAAAAGAAAATTTAGTGAACCTGAAAGAAAGAAAAGGTAAATAGTTTATAATAATGGAAAGAAAGCACCTAATTTGAGATTTTGAAGGTAAAGAGGTGCTGTGTGATATTCTTGGTGGTAAGAGTATGATGCGGGGCTTGAAGAACATGACAGATGTTAAGGAAAGAAGTTACTAGGTAGAAGATAGATGGACAATAGAAAAAAATGGGATTGAAAAGATGATGGGGAACATGGAAACAGGAGAAAAATGATCCAAGTGTTCATTTTGTTTTAGCTATAGGAGTCACATTTCTGTGGGATTCCAGTGTTTGGTGGATGGGAAGTTTACAAAATCTCTAGAAGGATCACAACAAAATCTCTAGAAGGATCACAATCAGCCTCAGAGAGAGGCTGAGGTTTCAAAATTGCAAGCACACAAATTTACAAGGAGTATTACAGGCTTAAATAGGATGAAACAGACAGGATGAATGTGAAGAAGTTATTGTTTGTATTTTGGGAATTCACCTTTTCCATCTCCATCCCCTTTAGTATTATGTCTCCTAAATGATATTGGAAGATGAATTTAAAAAATCATTTTACATTCCATGTTTTCTTGTTCTAAGTATGTCTGTGTATATAATCAGGCCAACTTGCACACATTTATTGAAAAAGGATAAATTTTTAAATTTAGAAATTTAGAAAAGATAAATTTTTAAATTTAGAAGACATTTATATGCATGTATATATTTATTCAATAATAATTTATCACCTAATTATCTCTTCTGCATTCATCTCCACCTACTTCTTTAAATATACTCTGAATTTTTAATTTTACTATTTTCTGTTCCCAGACATTTTTTTTGTGTAACCCTGAGCATGAGCAACCTGTTTATTCTGCTTCTTTCCTTGATAAGCCTCCCCCAACCTGCCTCTCCCTCATCCAAAATGTTGAAATCATAAATGCCATTTATGAAAGGTATTTTCTCCAATCTTTTCTGAATTCTTCATCCAAACACATGTGATGTTTCCCTCTCTTGATCCCCACTAGCACTTTTCAATATTTTTTATACTTAACATATCCTTCATTTCTTATACTTACAATTTCCTGATTTTTGTGTACTTTTCTTCATTGCATACAAAATTGTAAACTTACTCATCTTGTATTCTCTCTGCATGGAATTTTATAAATAATAAGCTCCTATATTTGTTTGAAGATTTGCTATTATACTGACTATAGCTTTTCAGTTGAGCCTATGTCTCCTTTTCATTTATTCAACTATATCATCTTTCAGATTATACCATATATTCTGAATCTATTAATATAAGTCATTTTCTTTATATGTCTCCTTAGCTCGGGGAATGAGGTTTTTAAATGCACTAAAGATAGTCTTTGTTCTTGATGATAGTTACATTAACTCACTGATGAATTTACCTTTACATTTGTCTACTACCTGTGGTGATATTTGATAAAAAGAATTGCAGTAACAATGGTAGTAATTACAGTTTGCTTCCCTGAATCTGGAGTACCACTCTTTTAAATGATCTCAAAGACCTATGTGTCTCTTCCAACAAATAGAAATATTCTGTAAATCACAAACATCTAAAATTAGTTCATAGAATGTTTAAAAAGGAGAATGTGTTCTTATTAAATAATGTCATAAACAACTGTAATATATTATATACTGAAATTGTAAAAAGATGGAAAGCATCAATTACCGTTAAAGGTAAACAGGGGTCCTATAATAAAGTAGTTACTGGAAAATACTGCAACAAAGAAACTCTTTTCACCAAAAAAAATGTATTTCTGGAAGAAAAATTTAGTAATAATTTATATCATTATAATATAATCTTGAAAAAAATTCCTGGTTATAAATGCCAAGAAAAATAAAAAGAGATATTAATATTTGAGATTATTAAAGCAAAATAAACACATGCATACGATATTATATCATTATGTCATCTATGTCAAGTTAAACATTGAGCGATTTACTCATGTGATATTAGACTAACTTTGATTTATGTAATTTATTTTTCCACACTTCCTCAAACCTAACTACCTGGAGGTCTCTTTCATGGAGTTGTTAACAAAATATAAGGCCCCAAAACAGGTGATTGGTATTGTTACCAATCTTCATTTTTCAAATGAGAGAAACTAAGCATCCCTGGGTAAGGTATATTACCGGTTAAGATTTCCAGGAAGCAGACTCTGAGACAAAGTTTAGGGTGCAAGATATGTATTAGGAATGGTTCCTGAAATTGACGTTTGTGAAAGGGAGAAAAAAGAAGAAAAATCAGGCAGAAAGAGAGGTTCAGCGCTGATGCAGGCTGGACAGTCTCCGCAGACCTCACAGGGATCTCTGGAGCTAAAATTGACCTGTCCAGAATTGTCCCAGGTTGGGCTGAAGGTAAAATGGCTCCATGTCTATAGCCCTGCTTCCAATAGTTAATTCATGTGGCCTCCAGGAGAGGTGTGACCTTGGGAGAGGTGGGTCTGCAGCTCAAACATCATTTAAGTGCTGACAGCTGCAGACTTTCTGCCAACAGTACTTCTAATATCTGGGCAGCAAATCCTTCCTTGACAGTGTATTTGGGCAGAGCATCTCTATGTCCATGACAAGGTTACTTGACCAAGATCACAAGGTACTGGAAGTACCTAGAATAAAACTAATCATATTTATATCCAAAGCCTATATTCTTAACCACTATGCTACAAATACCTTGTCTCCCTCTCCTCTGCAGGTCCTGAAACCCACCCAGTAGACCTGAAGCCTTTACCCTCAGTCTAGCTGTTGCTTCTGTTGGCAGTACCATAGTGCATTTTTCACTGTCCTCCCCTGACCGTGTCTCAGGACTGTAGAAAGATAATCATTCTCAGATTCAAGTGACCACACAATGGCCTTCTTTGAACTTTGAGTTCAAGAGAACTGGTGTGTGTGTGTGTGTGTGTGTGTGTGTGTGTGTACACATATTAAACATTTATTAGGTAACTACTATTTTCCAGCAACTTGAAAACTCTAGTTTGCAAACAGAATGAAAAAGAATAGAATGGTATTGAATCAGAGAGCATTTTCATTTCATTGGTTCTTTAAATTGATCACATTCCCTAGTTTCTAGGAAACTGAGTATAAGTCAGACCACAGATTCTATGCTTACACACTTCTACTCTCAGAATCATTTGTTCTCCCCAGCACCCACCAACATTGTCAGACCATGCGTCTGGGCTCTCTATCTCAAGTGGGGTTTCTTTCCCCATCTTTTTATGCCACAGTAATTGAGTCATTGTTTTTTTTCCTGCAGTTTTGTTGGTGTGATTCATTAACCATAGGACCTACTGCCTTTCCCCCAGGACTCCCAGGTGTTTGTGAAATAAAATCCTGGTTGGTCATGGTGCCCCATGAGTATTGGACTTGCCAAGAGTTTTGGTGTGTTCTATTCTTAGGAACCCACTCTGAGAACATAGTTACGTGGATATGGAGAAATGAATGAGGTAAAACATTATAATGACTACAAGATAGATGTCTTTATCGTGTTGCCAATTGGTTACTTGGAAATTTTCAATTGTAATTTTAGAAATTTCAAAATGGATGAAAATATATTGTAGAGGTGATACCAGGTGAAACTGGCCTTGCTGTCTTTCAATGATGCTTTCCTTCACCTTGGTGCATCTATCATCCATGGAGTCTGGCTATTCACCTTACAGACTCAGAACCCAAATGTGTCAATAACCCTAGAGGCAGTCTTTCTTTCATGAGTTTTATTCTGCTGGCTAACACACCATTTCCCAACTAGCTTCTATTTTCTCTTCACTACTATATACCCTATATAAAGTGAAAAATATAAACCCTCATTTTTCCAATCTTTTTATTGGTAGGGGTGGACATGTTAAAGAGCTCTGGCCAATGTCTGCTAAGGAATGTCTGGGAAAGCTTCCTCTTCCCTTTGAAAATATCAAAATATTAGGGACATCTACCCTTCCTCTTAATTCTTGCCTTGAATACTGACATGATACCTTGAGCTGAGGTTAACTATCTTGTGCTCATGAGGAGAAGGCTATATTAATCTCTGAGATTCTGGTCCTGGCATTTACAATCCTGAAACTAACAACAGCAGTTGCTATCTTCAGTTTTCTTGTTATGAGAGAAAAATTAACTCCTATGTTGTAAGCCACTGTTGGTGTGGTATTCTGTCACTTTTGGATGAAAATATGCTTGTTAAAAGCAATTGTGCATGACTTCAAAATGGTACTTTATAAATTTATGAGAAAATTATCAAACCTATCAAAATACTTATTTCAACATACTGAGCTATATCCTTGTAGGTAGGAAAACCCAATTAATGACGGCTGGGAAAGTATGGATTCTGAACAAATGGATTGCACTAGAAGAAAAGAATGTCTAAGGACAACAGATTCAGATAACCTGATCCCCCACTGACACAGTAGGAATAGCATTGCCTATGGAATAAAACATTCCAAGTCCACTGCATAGGACTGTATGTACTCTGAACTATGTATGCTAGGATGAGCCCTGAAAATTTTCCCACTGTGACTCTTTTTTTTTTTATACATTTCTTTTTTTTTAATTTTTTTATTGTTATGTTAATCCCCATACATTACATCATTAGTTTTAGATATAGTGTTCCATGATTCATTGTTTGTGCATAACACCCAGTGGTCCATGCAGAACGTGCCTCCTCAATACCCATCACCAGGCTAACCCATCCTCCCACCCCCCTTCCCCTCTAGAACCCTCAGTTTGTTTTTCAGAGTGTGACTCTTTTCCTAACGTGATTTCAGTACTTACCGACTGCATGGCCTTGGGCCGGTTCCTTTTCCTCTGTGCCTCTGTTTTAATATGGTAATGGTCATATTTATTTCATAGAGTTTGTGTGAGGATTAAATGAAAGCTAATCTAAAGAATTTAGAATACTTCCTAGAATGTAATAAGTGCTCAATGATTTTAGATTTATTTCATGTCTAGCTAATTCTCCTTCTTAAAACCACATGCTTTCTCTATATATTTTAATGTATTTGGTCAAGATAGAATCAGGTGTTGTGACCTCAGATCCTTTCTGCTTTTTAAAGATGGTTTGTATACCTTTGCTCTGATCAATTATGCATTCATATGACTAAAAATCTAACGTTTAGAGAGGAAAGTTTTATTTTTCCTCACAACTATCTTTCCATTTAAAAAATAGATAAATATACTCACTTTTGAGAAAAAAAGGAAAAAATACTCTTCATACACATGTATACAGATACATTTCCTCATAAATTTTGGTATGATCCAGTATCATGAAGTTAGGAGGTAGGGGCTTATATTCAGATAGTTTAGAAGTTCTTCTGAACGGAAAAAGGAATTGTCAAAGCTCATTATTTAGTTTGTTGCAAAGTGCTCCCTGCCCAGCATTCTTTTCCTAGCTGTCTAGTACTGCTTAGGTATTCTGAGATTACCCTCTGTCAACTCATGAGGTTTCTGAGTGCTTTTAAAAATATCCCACAAAACTTTTAAATGAAAAAAATGACGCCAGTTAAGAATTTTGAGAGGCCTCCAAATGAAAAATCCTGTGAAAAGGTGTCACAAATTGAGCCAAAAGGGTTTTCAGCTGCATTGTAAACAAACTAACAGATTACCAACTTCATACTTCATATTAATGAAAGCTCATTCAGAAAAATTGGTGACAATCTGCCAAGACTAAATACAGAACTAACCACAACCTTACTGAATGTCACAAAGGTTTCACATTTAAAAATATAAAATTTTAGGGGTGCCTGGGTGGCTCAGTCGCTAAGTGTCTGCCTTCGGCTCAGGTCATGATCCCAGGGTCCTGGGATCGAGCCCCACATCGGGCTCCCTGCTCCACGGGAAGCCTGCTTCTCCCTCTCCCACTCCCCCTGCTTGTGTTCCTGCTCTCGCTATCTCTCTCTCTGTCAAATAAATAAAAGAAATCTTTAAAAATATATATATATATATAAAATTTTAATTGAAGAAGACAGAATAAGGCAGGTAATGACTGATGGCTAATGCTATCTGAGATTCCATTGGATATTAAAGGTGATGTTCTTTTGTTTAATTCTGAAATTTACATTCACCTTTTAACATAAACAGTCTATTTACTCTTCATATTAATGTCAAATGAAAATAATGATACAACTGATTTTTTTTTTTGCAACACACCAGATTTTTAAATCATTTTTAAAGCACTTTTTAAATCCTTTAGGGGTGCCTGGGTGGCTCAGGTTAAGCGTCTGCCTTTGGCTCAGGTCATGATCTCAGGGTCCTGGGATTGAGCCCCATGTTGGGCTTCCGGCTCAGCGGGGAGTCTGCTTCTTTTTCTCTCTCTGCCCTCTCCCCTCCCCCCTGCTCCTGCTGGCTCTCTCGTGTTCTCTCTCTCTCTCAAATAAATAAATAAAATCTTTAAAAAAAAAAAGTAAATACAATCCTTTAAATTCCTGAAAATCCTTTTCAGATAAACCAACTATCCCACTGAAAGATGGAGTCATTTTATAATTGTGAGGGAAATATTTCAGTATTACATATGTGTTTCTGATAACTCCATTGTTTTAAATTTAAGGTAAGGGCCCTGTTGAGTCCATATCTAAGGACTGTTATCTTTGGTGAAAGATATTGAGCATGTATAAAGATGGTGATGATGATCATTATAGAAGTTTTTGCTGCAACAATACAATAGCTACCAATACTTTATCACTTTTATTGATCCAGCAAATAAACTAAGTAATTAATATATGTTTTAAAAAAATTAAGTAATAATTGGAGTGATATTTTAATCTGCATTTTCTAGATGAAATATTGAAGCTTAATATGGTTAAATTACTGAGTATAATTTAGGCAGTAAATGAATTTGAATTTAGATCTTGTGGTTTCCGAAATCTGTTCTTTGAACCAATAACAATATACTTTATTATGCATATGTTATGAATGAGCAATTAAGTGCATGAGATAAGTTTTTAAAACTACTTTTTCATGTTAATTATAGAAATTGCAGTTAAAATTATAATTAGAAATACTGGTTCCATTAGCTAATTTCATATTACTGAAACTTGAATATATGTTAGAAATATCTTATATTTTCCAGAATAAAGTATATTTCATCTCAGTCTCCTTCTCACCATTTTCTCTCTACTTTCATTCATGTTCCTCAGGACCATCTAAATACTAACTAGTGTGAAGTGCTTCCAAACACTCTCTGTCATTTATCCTCCTCAACCTTGAGAAGTAATTTATAATCTCCATTTTATAGGGATTATAAATACTTTTCAGAATTTAATTATGTGTCTAAGTGAAAACTCCACCATAACTTCCTGTAGTGGAAATGGTAGAGATGTTAGAGTTTAGGAGTCTGACCTCAGAGAGAATTTGGGAAGATATAGGCAGATTTTCAAGTTACCGTCTCTATCTCTCTAGCCTGTAATTCATTTGCTAAACTAATTACCACAAATTGTAGACTTTTCACTATGGTCATGTTCCATTTCCAAAACCAATATATGTGTTGCTTAGGATAGGTAAGACTATGCTGAAGAATCAAATAAAACTCAATATACCAATGGCTTAACACTTTAAATGTTTATTCTCACTGAGGCTTTATCTGTCATGCCAGGTGTCTCTGCTGGGTGTCTCTCCTCTAAGCATTGACTCATGGATGTAAGCTGTTTCCATCTTTTAGCCATGCTCTTAGAAGAACATGGCTTCCAAGGCCACCATGGCAGAAGAGTGGACCATAAGGCTTGATGGGGTATTCTAAATGGTGAGAGCAGTGAGTTTTTTATAGCTCTTCTGTCTGTATTACATCAGCAGTCACATGGGCAACATAATTGCAGGGGTGACTAGGAAATCTAGAGGAGCACATAAGAATAGTTTCTTCTTGACTACCTGATTGAACTTCAAAATCTGATAAAACCCATAAAAGAACTGTACTGTTAAGATAACTGGAACAATTTTGGATCAGAAAATATCTGAGACCCATTCCATGACACTTCACTGTGTATGTCAAAGTACACAATAATTATTAATAATAATCTGTTCCAGGACACCTGGGTGGCTCAGTAGGCTAAGCGTCTGCCTTTGGCTCAGGTCATGATACCAGGGTCCTGGGATCAAATCTCACGTCCAGCTCTCTGCTCAGTGGGGAGTCTGCTTCTCCCTCTGCCTCCCACTCCCCCTGCTTGTGCTCTCTCTCTCTCTGACAAATAAATAAATAAAATCTTTAAAAATAATAATAATAATCTGTGCCACTTAGAAGCTGCAATTACAAGATTAACCCTTATTAAACTGGTTTTATAAAATTGTAATTTTATGCTCAGAAGAGAGGGATTGAGGTGGTATATAGTAAAATAGGTATTAGAAAGTTGGGGAAGCTGGGCTATAGGTCCAGATCTAACTGTGATCATAATCTGACACATCATGTAACTTCTCCATGCATCATTATCCTTGTGTATAAAATGACAAGGGCAGCTGATGTGATCTCTAGATGTTCTTCTAGAGCCTAGAATTCTATGGCTTTAGCTATCCCAGAGGGCACTACAGCAATGGTCACAGGCATAAACTCTGATGACAGAATTCCTTGGTTTTAATCCTGGCCTAGCATTTATTGGCACTGTGAATTAAACAAAGCTTCTATGTACTTCAGTTTTCACATCCAGAAAATGTTGCCTCACATATCTCTACAGAGGATTGAGTGATTTAATATATGTAAATTAATATGCTTAGAGCATTATATTTATACATTTTAGCTATTATTTTTATCTGAGAAAATCTCTGAAAGAAAACTTGGTAACTTTTCAGAAGTCACACAACTATTTAGGAACAAAACTGGAATATAATCCTTGATTTTAGTTCTTTCCATTTCTACTAGGCAACACTATAACTAAAAGTTCTAAAATATCCTATATAATCACTGCTTCATAAATGATTTTTTTCTATGAAAATGAAAATATAATCATTTCCATCTATAAGAAAATGTTGACAAGTTTTCCTGCAAAATGTACATGTAATGGGAAAAAATGTTGAAAGCTTTTGAAAAAATATTATTGAATACTTAGCAACAGCAGCAACTTATTTCAGTTCTAAAATTATTTTAAAAATGATATTTAAAATGTGAAATACCCATTCTTTTTTTTTTTTTTTTTTTTTTTAAAGATTTTATTTATTTACTTGACAGAGAGAGACACAGCGAGAGAGGGAACACAAGCAGGGGGAGTGGGAGAGGGAGAGGGAGAAGCAGGCTTCCCGCCGAGCAGGGAGCCCGATGCGGGGCTCGATCCCAGGACCCCGGGATCATGACCTGAGCCGAAGGCAGGCGCTTAACGACTGAGCCACCCAGGCGCCCCTGAAATACCCATTCTTGTACATGATTGCCTATTGGGCAATTACAGAGACCAGATAATAAGATATTTTTCTGATTGTGAACATCCCTGTGATTATTAAAAAAATCTCAGTGTTTTAGCAATATTTATTTCATTTGGTTAACTAATTTAGGATGTTACTAATAACTTGTCATATTTTAAAATAAAAATGAATGTAGCATTTATTTTACAGAACTTAAAGAGGAAAACATTTATTTAGTGACAGCTCCTTAGCACATGTTCAAGTTTAATTTTCACAGCCATACTCAAGGAAGGGTATTATTATCCTCTGGTTCAGATGAGGCAGTGGAGGCTCACACAGTTTGTGTGTGGCAGGTCCAGGATTTATTCAAGCCCAGATGTCAAATCCTGAGTTTATTCTGCTGAACATCAGCATCTCACTCATTGTCCAAAATAACTGGGGGTTCAGTTGAATAAAAGAGGCACTGTATGATGAATCTTAGTGTCAAGTCTGGAGTTAGAGAACCTGGCTTTGAGGCTAAGATTTTTCTCTCACAGCCCTCCAATCTGCCTGAAATTTTCCCAAGAAGAGAATGATTATTCTTCAAACAAGAGCATATCAATAGCTATATTTGTAAATTGTAAAATACCATGCAGGTAATGTTATTACTATTATTATTATTTTAAGTAGAAATAACTTAAATATGAATTTTCTCCACACAGACATTTGATATAATAAACTTTCCTTAAGATTATCAAAGTTATGATTTAATTGTTAAATTCCATAGCTTCTTTATTATCATTAGTCTGCTTAATTTCTCTGTGGCATTTGACTTTTATTTACTTATTTATTTATTATTATGTTTTAGGGGGATGATAAGGGGCAGAGGGAGGAGATGGGGGGATGGGGTAACTGGGTGATGGACATTAAGGAGGGCACATGATGTAGTGAACACTAGGTATTATGTAAGAGTGATGAATCACTGATATCTACCTCTGAAACTAATAATACACTATATGTTAATTAGTTGTCTTTAAATTAAAAAAAAAAGATTATTTTAGGTAGTCTCTGAGTATTATTTATTCCAACTCTATGTAGATTTGAAACCTCCCCTCCTTTCCATTCTTACATTCATTGCCTTGGTTGGGATCCTCAGTGATTCTTGTCAGATTTCCCACAGTCACCTTCTAAATGGCCCTGTACCACCCAAGTCTTCAGGCCACAAGCAGCATCATTGATTTAGTTTGTCTTCTTAAAATATTAATCTTAATTTAAATGTAATTTGCCCCCCAAATACATCACAATATCTAAAAGTCCCTCTCATAAACTAGAGTCATATTTAACAAGTGGAACCCTGGGCGCCTGGGTGGCTCAATCGTTGAGCGTCTGCCTTCGGCTCAGGTCGTGATCCCAGGGTCCTGGGATCGAGTCCCACATCGGGCTCCCTGCTCTGCGGGATGCCTGCTTCTCCCTCTCCCACTCCCCCTGCTTGTGGTCCCTCTCTCGCTGTGTCTCTCTCTGTCAAATAAATAAATAAACTCTTTAAAAAAAAATTTAAAAAAATAAAAAAATAAAATAAAAAGTGGAACCCTATGTAGACAGACTTGAGTTAGCACCTCATGTACTATTAACTAGTTGTGTGTGAACTTAAGACATATTTCTTTGAAGCACCGAATCTCCATCTTTAAATGGAATCATAAAAAATGTGAGAATTAGAGGGGCGCCTGGGTGGCTCAGTCGTTAAGCATCTGCCTTCGGCTCGGGTCATGATCCCAGGGTCCTGGGATCAAGCCCCGCATCGGGTTCCCTGCTCGGCGGGAAGCCTGCTTCTCCCTCTCTCACTCCCCCTGCTTGTGTTCCCTCTCTCGCTGTGCCTCTCTCTGTCAAATAAATAAATAAAATCTTTAAAAAAAAAAAAATGTGAGAATTAGAGAAAATATATGCAAAACACGACCACAGTGTTGGGAACACAGGGGGTGTTCAATAAATGGTAATTAAGAACTGTCTAACACATCCTTTCCCATCTAACCTAGTAATCTAAGCATCAATAAAACTGAGATTTTCAGCATTTTTCAAATATGTCTAGTCCTTTATCTATTTGTTCATGTAGTTCCTCTACCTGGACTATCCTTTTCTACCTTGGTTCCTAAATAAATTTCTCCTCATCTATAGAGATTATATAGCGTGTGTGTGTGTGTGTGTGTGTTTGTGTGACAGAGAGAGAATCATCCTGTGACATTTAGGCAGCATGTGTTTTGCTCTTACCATATAGTTCTTTGTCACCTGAATAAGTCACTTGGGTAAGGAGGCATTCTGCTTCATCTCTCCAGCACCTGGATTACTTATATATTCAGTAAATATTTGCTAATTGAATGAAATGTAGTCTTTCTAAAAATGCTTACATAATAGAATTTTGTCCAAATTTAATTGTAACTCATTTTTTCTCAGTCTTTTTTAAAGATCTAGTTTTTTTATCTCTGTTTTCTGCTTTTTCAATAATTTTTCCCCAAACCTTTTACCACATTAGAAAGTTACTAAAAAATATTACCACAAGTATAAAGGAGGGCTATTATTTATTTTTAAATAGCAAAATGGCAGGAAAGAAGTAGAAAATAGTTACGTCAAATGTTCAAAAGTAATTATTGATCATACAGGGATAAAGTTGTATGGTAGAAAGAATACAGGCTTTGAAGATGATCTGCTTAGGACTTTTCTTGTAATAGATTTGTGATTCTCAGTAAACTTATGAAACTTCTTTATTTCCGTTACTTGAATGGGATTAAATACCTATGTCTGAGATAGGCATGAAGATTAAATGCAAAGTAAATATGTAAAATTACTGAACGGTAGTTGGAATAGAGTAGGTATTCAATAATTGTCACATCTCATCCATATCCTTACCACTTCTACTTAAATGGAAACATTTCCTTCAGATTTATAAAAGTCAGATTTATATAAAATTTCAAATAAATAGGCAAAGAATAAGAAGAGACAGTTTGAAGAAAATGCATTAATTAATAAATATAAATATATAATCATTTTCTATAAAAACTAAAAATATAAATTCAAGTAACCTTGAGAGTGCATTTTATATTCATTAAAGTAGCAATTTTTAAACATATAACAACTAATTCTAGAATGGTTTTAGTAAACCTGGTGTACTAATTTATTACCGTTAATACTACAAATGTATATAACCCTTTCATAAAGTTCATTATACTTACACATAATAAGACCTACAACAATGGCATTTAGCTAGATATATTTCTACTACTTTATTCTCATTAAATAATTTAAAAGAAATTGAAGGCTATAAACACTAAGCTATTTATTGTGGCATTACCAGAATTAGAAAAACTTGATGGAAGCAGCCAGAATGTTAGAATGATTAAATGCATAATACTGCCATGACTTAATATATAGGAATAGTACTTGAGCATTAAAAGCAAAACACAAATATTATATAGTCCAGTGCTGTTTAAATAAAATATTATGTGAATTACAAATGTACTTTTAATTTTTCTAGTAGCCACCTTATACAAGTAAAAAGAAAGGTAAAATTAATTTTAGTAATATATTTTACTTAATCAAAATATTCAGAATATTATTTCAACCTGTAATTAATATAAAAACCTTATCAATGAGTTTTCCCATTCTTTGTTTGCTACTAAGTCTTTGAAATCTGTTGCAAATTTTACATTTATAATGTATTTCAATTTGGACTAAACACTTTTCCAATCTCAATAACCACATGTGGCAGGCTGCTACCTTTTTGACAGAGCAGATTGTGGGCAGATATTCAAGACAAATAGAAATATTCTTAATACCATATACACTATTATTTCAACTCCTAAGAGGAAGCTCATTTATGTTTTTGTATGCAAAAGTGTAAAAAGAGTTAGGAGAGTGAGATTAGGGCTCTCTTTACATAAATTTAAATATTCTCATACTTTTATTGTTTTTCTTTTAATAAAAAAGTCTTAAGCCTTCAGACCAGTGCTTAATTTGCAAACTATAGATACTCTGACTATATACCTTCATAGAAAATGATGGTGAGCTTCAATTTGTAATACGTTCACCTTTTAACCCTGTTTCTGTGGAATTAATAAGTCTTTCCAATTCAGAGCTGTTTGGTATGCAAAATAGTCTGAACATTTTCATAGAGAGTAACAAATAAATGACCTTTATGGATTAAGTCAGTCTGGCAGCCTACTATTTTTCACATTTCCAACAGTCTATATTTGGTTGATCCTGTGAGTTAATAAAATAAGAAAATGTATTTAGAACCTTATTAATAAGAAAAAATATCTAGCATTGTGCCTTTCACATATTGAACACAAAATGCATACATATTGAATTTAATTTATTTGATGTTCCTTCAATTGAATTATAGACGGATTTGTTGAAACCTTTTCCTTGGTAAGATTTCCTTTTTCTTCATCTATTCCCCTATGATGCCTCAGAAGGAAAGAAAGCCAGAAACATGGACAACAAATGTCTTAGAACTTTTGATAGATCTGAAAGTGAACAGAGTTCTTTCATGTAACCATTTTCTACCCAAACATTTCTAAATGAGTGAAATAGGTCAAGATTTTTGCTTTTCATTTTTTTACAACCTTATTAAGTTATAATTGACATGTAGGAAGATGTTCATATTTAATGTATATAACTTGATGTGTTTAGGCATAAATGTACATCCCTGAAAATATCACCAACATCAAGGCCATGGACATATCCACCCTCCCAAACTTTCCTTTTATCCCCTTTATTACTTTTATTATTTGTGCATGCATGTGTATGTATGTGTGTGGTAAAAATACAACTTAACTTCTACCGTCTCTTCAATAAAAAATACAGTTTTGTCAGTTTTAGGCACTATACTATATAGTAGATCTCCAAAATTTATTTATCTTGAATAACTGAAACACTGTGCCCTCTGACAGTCATCTCATTTTCTCCTCCCATGGCCCCTAGTAATCACTTTCTACTCTCAGTTTGACTACTTTAGACTTCACATATAAGTGATATCATATAGTACTTGTCTTTTTCTTTGTGGCTTATTTCACTTATTATGATGTCCTCCAGGTCCATCTGCATTGTTGCAAATGGCAGATTTCCTTTTATAAGATTGGATGATATTCCATATAGATATATATCCATATAAATATATAAATTTAAATCCATATAAATATATCTATAAATATATATATCAATTAAAAGATACATTAAATATTACATTTTCTTTTTCCTTTCATCCATAGACAGTTGTTTCCATATTGTGGCTTAAGTTAAGTTGTTTCCATATCTTGGCTCTTGTGACTAATGCTGCAATGAACATGGTAGTGCTCTTCAAGGTTCTCTTGAAGATCAGTCCTATTTGGTGACATGTTTATTCAGATTCTTTACCCATTTTTCAACTGGTTATTTGGGGTTTTTTCCCAGAGATGTATGATTTTCTTATATATTTTAGATATTAACCTATTATAAGATAATATGGTTTGCAAATATGTTTTCCCATTATGTGGGTTGCCTTTTATTTTGTTGATAGTTTCCTTTGCTGTGCAGAAATTTTTTAGTTTGGTGTAATCATACTTTATTTTTGCTTTTGTTGACGTGATTTTGTGTTGTATTCAAAAAAAAATATTGCCAAGACCAATGTCCAGGAGCTGTTTCTGTTTTCTTCTAAAAGTTTTACTGTTTCAGGTCTTACATTTAAGTCTTTAATCCATTGGAGCTGTTTTTTGTTTATGGTAGATATAGGTCCACTTTCATTCTTTTGCATGTTGATGTCATTTTCCCAATACCATTTATTGAGGAGACTATAATTTCCCATTTTGTATTCATGGAGCTCTTGTGAAAAATCAATTGGCTATTTGTGTGTTTTTTTTTTTTTTCTGAGGTGTCTATTTTATTCCATAGGTCTATATGTCTGTTTTTATGCCAGTGCAATATTGTTTGGATTACTATAGCTTTGTAATATAATTTGAAATCAAGAAATGTGATGTGTGTAGCTGTGTTCTTTCTCAAGATTGCTTTAGCTATTCAGGGTCGTTTGTGGTTCTATATGAATTTTAAGATTGTTTTTCTATTTCTCTGAAAAATGCCATTAGAATTTTGATAGGGATTGAAAAATCTGTAGATCACTTTCAGTAGTATGGACATTGTAGCAATATTAATTTTTTCAGGGGCGCCTGGGTGGCTCAGTCGTTAAGCGTCTGCCTTCAGCTCAGGTCATGATCCGAGCGTCCTGGGATCGAGCCCCGCATCAGGCTCCTTGCTCGGCGGGAAGCCTGCTTCTCCCTCTCCTGCTCCCTCTGCTTCTGTTCCCTCTCTCTCTGTCTCTCTCTCTCCGTCAAATAAATAAATAAAATCTTAAAAAAAAAATTTTTTTTTCAGTCCATGAATATGAGATGCCTTTCCATTTATTTGTGTCTTCTTCAAATTCTTTCATAAACGGTTTATAGTTTTCAATGTACAGATAGCTCACTTCTTCAGTTAAATTTATTATTAAATATTTCATTCTTTTTGATGCTATTATAAATGGGGTTGTTTTCTTAATTTGTTTTTTGAACACTTGTTGTCAGTGCAAAGAAATGTGACTGATTATTGTATGTTGATTTTGTATCCTACAAATTTATGCAACTTATTAGTTCTAACAGTTTTCTAGAGGAGTCTTTAAGGTTTTCTAAATATATAAAACCATGTCATCTGCAAACTGATAATTTTGCATCTTAATTTCCAATTTAGTTAACTTTTATTTCTTTTTCTTGTCTAATTGCTTTGCTTAGGACTTTGAGTACTATGCTGAATAGGAGTGGCAAGAGTGGGTATCCTTATTTTGTTCATGATCTTAGAGGAAAATCATCTGCTTTTCCCTGTTGAATATGATGTTAGCTGTGGACTTTAATATATGGCTTTCACTATGTTGAGTTATATCCTTTCTATACCAAACTTTCTGAGAGTTTTTATCAAGAACAAATGTTGAATTTTGTCATATGTTCTGCATCTATTGAGATGACCATATGGTTTTTATCCTTCATTTTGTTAATGCAGTGTGCTACATTTATTGATTTACAAATGATGAATCATCCCTGCATCTCAGGGATAAATCCCACTTGATCAATGTTTATGATCTTGTTAATGTGCTGATGATTTCAACTTGCCAGCATTTTGTTGAGGATTTTTGGATATCTACCAGTAATATTATCTTGTAATTTTTTCTTTCTTCTTTTTTTCTTTTTTTCTTTTCTCTTCTTTTCTTTCTTTCCCTTGACTGGCTTTGGTATCAAGATAATGTTGGTCTTATAAAATGAGTTTGGGAGTGTTCTCTCCTTCCCCCACTGTTGCAAACTACCCCAAATAATGGAGGCATTCTGTTTCCCTCCATTTGCTGGGTGAGAAAAGACAGGATTGGTGTCTGCATGTGTGATAAGAACACAGTATAGCTTCTACCCTCTTTTAAGTATTAACTACAATATTATTGGTGATAGACACTATGCTATATAGTAGAGTAGTGCTCTGCTCGGTGCCCCACAGGACTGGGGAAGCCAGGCACTCACTTAGCATTCACTTTCCCCTGTGGGAGAAATCACTGGTCAGGCAGGTCTCTCTTGCCCCTGAGCTGTGCCACATTCAGGGAGGGGTAACACAGATAAAATGAAACATTTTTTCTTATCTTCTACCTGCATTTATTCTTGGATTTTTGCTCTAGTGAAGTGCTTGAATCTCTCAACTGGACTCCTGGACTCCCATAAACTTATTTTTATTTGTGGGTAGCTATTCAAATCAGTGTTTCTGTCAGGAGTTGAGGGTTAAAACCTCCTATTCCACTATCTTGCTGACACCACTCTGAGCCTTTCTATGCCTTTCATGTTATATTAATGATTATTTATCTTTAAAAATATTTATTTAAACTGCAATATGATTCTTATTCTTTTGGAATTACATTTCCACATAATTTTAATTTTTTTTTTTTTTCCAAACCAGTTTCAAGCTGCTTGAGGACAGGACGATTGTTTATTATTTCTCACAATGCCAAATAACCTTAGATGGTGCTATGCCTAATAAAATCTTCAAAATGTGTTAATCTGATTCAATTTATAAACACTAAAGTAAATGTAGATAGGATTAAAAAACATAAGCACAAGGATTAAATTTATGTTTTCTTTCTAGATAATAATGGTATAATACAGTAAATAATTATGCATTTCATTAAAGAGGAAAAAAGTGATTAAGAATGAAATGGTGGAGATGACTCAGTGGTATGTTCTTTGAAAATGTTGATAAAATTAAACAAAAGGGTTTGTTTTGTTTTTTTTTTTAGTTTTTCTTTATAACTCTCTGTGCAGAAAAATCTTTTTATCTCAGCACCTGATTATCAAATGAGCTATGCCTTCAGACCAGGTGTGATCAGTTATTGATGGTACTGGATCCCCTTTCCATCAGGCTGCTACAGTGATTCAGATCCTTTCAGTCTCCATTTTATTACTTTTTCCTCTACTACCCTACTTTTCACACCACTATGTTAGGTTATTGTTCAAAAGAATGATCATAACTGAAGTTATCTAATCTAAAGCAGATTTAGGCTGTAAATAAGAGTCTGCTACAATTTGTAAACACTCCTTTGTTCCAGAAACCCATTCTTCATTTGCAAATCCCCCTATGGCTATGGCTATGATGATACAGTCTATCATCATCTATAGTGTGCAAAGCCAGAATGTGATTACACATATTTTATAAAATGGGAACTGCTGACAACCCAACCCACTAGTTATTTCCTAGTAAAAGCATATTAGTATGATACACATATAGCACCATAATGTATACTGTTATGTATCTAGTAATTAATTTCTTAATGACTCACTAAATATTTATGATATTTTCTTATTATAACAAAATCTTCAGTTTCCCCAAGAGCTATCCTAATTTAGGCAGATATTTAAATAGAATCACTTAATTATGCTTGTTTTTCATTGTCTTGGGAACAATGTAATAATACTAGTAGAATGTTTTCTTCAGAAATGAAAAATAAGGGGCGCCTGGGTGGCTCAGATGGTTAAGCGTCTGCCTTCGGCTCAGGTCATGATCCCAGGGTCCTGGGATCGAGCCCCACATCGGGCTCCCTGCTTGGCGGGGAACCTGCTTCTCCCTCTCCCTCTACTGTTCCCCCTGCTTGTGCTCTCTCACTCTCTCTATCAAATAAATAAATAAAATCTTAAAAAAAAAAAAAGAAATGAAAAAGAAAACATTTTGAAGATGTGTAAGCTGTTTAAAGATCAAATTTGGAGGATAATATGATCGATTGTGAGTAATATATCAGTGCACTAGGTGATAGACAAATACATAGATATATAGATGGATATTTTTATGCTGGTAAATTTCATTATTGTGGATTTACTGGGTTTCTATTAAATTATTTTAACTGCTGAAACAAATTTTCAGATTGGAATGTATTGATTATTATATGCTTTACAATAGTAGCAGCATTTTGAAAGAAGTCCCTAAATACCTGAAGCAATGAAGCATTTATTCTAATAGATCTCTTAGCATAAAGTTTTGCTTAGTGCACGATCTGGATAACTTTGCTGAATTTCCTTGCCTTGATCAGTATAATGATGTTTCAGTTTTGTTCTCAGAATATCAAGTGTTATGCTTTAATATAAATGGTAATTCTTTATAGAAAATGACAAGGGAGCAGAAAATATGCCAGCTGTACTTCTTCTGAGTCCTATGACTTCAGATCTTTGCCTTCACAGAGTTATCCCCTTTGACTGAGAACATGACTGTAAAATCTGATTTTGGCCTGATCTTTAATTTTGTTCTTTGGTTTCCCCCGGAACAGTGATCTGTAAATTCTCAGAGGATACTGAGCTTCCTGAATATGCCCACTTCTCAAGACATAAGGTAACTAAAAAACTTATAATTTATAAACTAAAAAATGTCAAAATATATGTATCTCCCAGGGTTTGGTCCTAAGTCATCCCTTCTTTCCTGTCAACTTTATCCCTCTAGGTGATCTATCCAGTCCCGTAACTTCTAATGTCATCTATAGCAAACAGTCCCCAGTCTTTATCTTTCTTCCTGTCTTCAAATCTATATATATGAGTGTTTATTTGATTCCTCCACTTGGGTCTCAGAACATAATTTCCTCTAATCTTCCTATTGTCCTCCCATCCTCCTCCTCCAGTCTTTCTCATATCGATAAATAGCATCACATCCAATCTGTTGATTAAACTAACCTAGGAATTATCATTAATTGTCTTTCTCTCGGCTCCCATACCATACTCATCAGAAAATCCTGTTGTTTCTTTCCAAAATACTTCTCATTTGCATTGCTACTACCCTACTCCAAGAAATCTTTGCTCATCTGGGCTAATGCAATAGTCTATTTAATGGTTTGTCTGGTTCTACTTTTGCTCCCTAATTAGCCATTCTCCACACAACAGACAGTGTGATCTTTTAAAATTCATGGCACCCTTCTGCTCAAAATCCTCCAATGGATTCTCATTGCACTTAGAATAAAATCCAAGCTCCATACAAGTCTCTACATGATATGGTCACTGCCTCCCTCTCTCTCTCCAGTCTTAATTGCTATCTCTCGCTCCTCCTCATTGACTTTGCTCTAACCACACTAGGATACTTTAAGTTCCAGGAAAATACCAACTTATTTCCACTCTTGAAGCTTTGCATCTGCTTTTCCCTTTGCTTGGAGCTCTCTGCCCTCTGACTTTCATGCTGGGCTTGCTGTTTTCATTCAGGTCTCAACCCAAATGTCATCTTCTCAGAGAGACCTTCTGAAAATCAATCTAAAGAACTACCTCAGTTCCTCTGTTTCATCCACTATTTTATTTTGTGCATAGCAGTCATCACCACCTGAATTTATCTTACTTGTATATTAAATTTTTCTCCTCTATTTGGAACTGTGATCTTTCTATACTTTTGTTACTCTATCTCCCACCCCTAGAAGAATAATTGGAACATACTAGGTATGTATCCTGGGAGTGTAGGGATACATGAGAGAGAAAAAGACAAAAAAACAAAGATAGTTTATGTGCAATATGATACTGAAGTGCTTGACATTTAACCCATGGTTTGAGTAAAAACTGGTTTGGGTAAATACTGATCTCTAGGATTCTTGGATGCAAAAGATTCTTTGGACAAATTAGTTTGGAAGATTCCATTAGAGATTTATAAAACTTTTTAGTCTATTATTCTATAAAATTTTATAGTAAGGAATCTTATTTAATCATATTTGATCAAATGAATCCTAAAGTTAATTGGCCCTAGAAAGTATCCCCCCCCCCCCTTTTGACATATTGACTTTTGGAATTGCTGATCTGAATCAACACGGTGTCCCACTTGGAAGAGAATTAAGGTAACAATAAGGTAATATCTTTTTTTTTTAAGTTGTTTAAAATAAAGCCTCAATGAAAAGGAAAGATATATTTGTTTTTGAGAATTTTGTAGGAATTAAAAATGGCTACGCTGAAAGAAGAGACAAAAATATGCTAAAGAGAAAATTTGGTAAATAGCACTTAAGATCTTAGAAATCCATAAAATAACAATAGCAAAAATTAAAAAAGGAAAAATGGATACTTTAAAATAGTTTCAGATTTAGAAGAATAATATTGGGGAATTTTGAACAGAATGTATTCAGATTTCTAAAAAGTATAATTATCAAACTTATTCTTTATAAAACCTATAAAAGATGGGATAACATAAACATGAATATCCTCGTTATAGTTAAGGTAAGTGATGTAAAACCAGACGTTTGAAGTTAATCAAGAGAGATTAGGAACATTAAATTGAGAGATATAAGTCTGTGAAATTTATAATTAACCACAATGTGGAGGGATAGTTTTTAACAGCTGCTCTTTAAAAAATCCTGTTTTTAGCTACATAAAATTTTACCAACATGGCTGTAGTGCTTTGAACTTTCATCATATATTTATGCTTTGCTTTAAAGCTTATGAAGAGCAAATATGAAAGTTTGTCATAGATAGGGGATGTATTATAACTCCCAAATGAAAAAAAAATGTGTATGTGAATTCCCAAGCCTCTATATACCTATCCACAGAATCACTGTTATATTTTTAAACCTCATTCTTGGAAACACTGCAGATGTCAGATCAATTTAGAAGCCAAAGAATACCTCTGGGGATGACATGGCAGCAACTGAAATAGTGTTTGGCCAAATTAAGAATGTATGCCAAAGATGCCAAAAATCACAGTAACCTGGCAGGTGGATAGCTATTATTTAACTGTATGATCATTACTGGTTTCTCTACTGAAAAACTACCGGCTGTTTATGCAGTCAAATGGAGCCCATGATTTAGGCAGAGTATCTCTCTG
Organism: Phoca vitulina; assembly: GCF_004348235.1. NCBI lineage: Eukaryota > Metazoa > Chordata > Mammalia > Carnivora > Phocidae > Phoca > Phoca vitulina. Next base: position 75,390,366 of record NW_022589711.1, on the reverse strand, counting down.
TTTTGATGTCAATAGTAGCTAGATGGGGATTATACCCAATCACAAAATAGAATTTCTCAAGGAAAGTACTTGGGAAGGAAAAAAAAAATCTTTTAACAAATTATATTATAACTCACTTAGAAATAGAAATGGAACAATATCAATTCAGAGATTATTTTCGCTATATAATCTTAATATTCAGAATGCTATTCATATTCTGCACTACTTATATATTTCTTTCTTTCTGGTACAAACAGATTGGCCTGATCTCAGTTTGCTGCAGAACATTTCAATTTTAAATTTTTATTCTGTAAGACAACTAATAAGATAATTATTTTTAAATAACTTTCTCTATATGTTCATGATTCCTGGATCTCTGCTCCCTCATCTGCATACTGGTCTTACGGTATTGATCTCATGCTGTTTGGAAAGAACTTAACTTTCATAATTCTTAAAATCCCAAATTGGCCAAAATTGCCTAAGTGCCTCGAAATGCAACATGTGTTCTTACATTTAAGAGAGTTGATGATATTTATAAATAGCTTCTTTCTCTGGATCCACATTATTGTCCTCCTAATGGATAATGCTTAATGATAACATTGTTTTAAAGTGGGAATATCTGCTATTTTCAAAATGCTGGAGTTTTTCTATTTCATCATTAAAGGAAGAAATTGATAGTAAAGACTACTTCAAAATTATAAATGTATATCCTCAAAAAGTCTTATTAGGAAATTAATTTCATTTCTGTAAGGCTCAAATGTAATCAAATAGTCTCATTAATCACCCATATGTAGTGGAAAGAACATTAAATTTGACCTGTGTATGTGTCCTGCCTCTTCCAGGGAGAGTGTATTTGGTCACATCACTTCTCCTAAATGTACTTCTTTGGTTAATGACATGAGTGTAATAATACCTAACCATGCAATAGTGTTGTTTGTAAAGAAATGCAAAGAATTATTACTATTAACATCATTGTCATTTTCATCATTACCCATTTACATCATTATGGTTATTATCAAATTTAATGGAGTCCATGAAAGATTTCAGAACTTCCACATACACAGTTACAAATCTGAACCCACTATTTATGGGGTAAAAGGCAAAATTGAGAATTAATATACAATCAAATAACAAACATAATTTTGACTATTTTTTATCTTTTCTATACTTGTACCTGTCAAAATTTCTAAATTGCTGTATTGGACAAATAATAGAAGATACAGAAAGTATAAATTGGAAAATGCAAATGTTTAATTCAGGTAAAAGAAATTACTAGGTGTTTCTCAGCTGTTTCATGTCCAAGTTGAAATCACAGAAAAGGCTTTGGGCAATCACAAATAAATTGATGCTACATTTATGTGCAAATTTAACCTCCCACATAATGTTCTAATGATGTGGTTGTATCGGTTTTAGAAACTGACAAAGAAATTACATTTGCTAGGGTTCCTATAAAAGAGTGACACAAAATAAATTATAATATAACATAAAAATTAGTTTTGATATGCAAAACTTTATGCCCTTTATGTCATGTATGCTGGACAATGATAATCTAATGGAAAGTTAGATTAATTAAATAATCCAGAAATTCTTTAATCAAATACGCAAATTCAAGTGTTCTTGACAGATTGAATAATCAGCACTGTTGAGGGCAAACCTCCATATCTAAGAAGCAAAACAAAGAAAAAAGCACGCACATCTGGGCAAATAAATCTGTCTGAATCCTTTATCATTCTTTATCAGTTTAGTTTTTGTATTGTATCTTTTCTGAGTTTTGCACGGGTTTTGTGTGTTTTTGTATAACCATAAGAACACATAACATGCTAAACTATAAATAACTGAGCTTGAATAGACTATCAATAGTGTAATCATTCATTTATCCATCCATCCACTGAGGAAACAAAGATATCTGAGTATCTATTTTTAATTGGCATTGTAAATACAAAACTAAATGTCACTGCTTGGCTAGCTTAAAAATAATGATTAAAGTCTAGTATGATAAGTAGTGCTACACACACGCACGCACACACACACACACACTCAGCATATATAGTGTTGGACAAAGAAAAGTGTAATTTCAAATTTGCCACATAGAACAAGGAAAAACCACTTGAACTAGATTTCGAAGCCTACCAGGGATTTTTAAGTGCTTAAGACTGAATTGTTTACTTCGGGAGAGAGAAAAATCATGTGCAGTGGCAGAGAGGAGTAGCATGAGTTGAGTTGAGGTGGGGCCAGATGTATGATAAAAACAAAAGTAGGGGCGCCTGGGTGGCTCAGTTGGTTAAGCGACTGCCTTCGGCTCAGGTCATGGTCCGGGAGTCCTGGGATCGAGTCCCACGTCGGGCTCCCGGCTGAGCGGGGAGCCTGCTTCTCCCTCTGACCCTCTCCCCTCTCATGCTGTTTCTCTCTCTCTTTCTCTCAAATAAATAAATAAATAAAATCTTTAAATGGAACAAAAAAAATGAAAAAAACAAAGTAGATGGGCACCTGGGGGGCTCAGTCGTTAAGCGTCTGCCTTCGGCTCAGGTCATAATCCCAGGGTCCTGGGATCGAGTCCCGCATCGGGCTCCCTGCTCTGCCGGAAGCCTGCTTCTCCCTCTCCCACTCTCCCCTGCTTCTGTTCCCTCTCTCACTGTGTCTCTCTCTGTCAAATAAATAAATAAAATCCTAAAAAAAAAAAAAAAGACAAAGGCAGAAACTAAATCATAGAATACTTTGTAATTTCATTGAAGGAATTTGGAATTTGTGGAGTTTAGACTATGGCTAATATTGTACCCCTGCTGCCAATATAACATTTGAATAACAAAATATGATTTTCGGTTTTGAAAATTCCTGTAAGACAGTAAGTCTAATGAATTGAAAGTGTGTAGGGGCAAAGACATGAAGTAGGAGGTTACCACATAGTTTTGTAAGACATAATGAGGACCTAAATTAAGCCGATGAAGTGAAAATAAGAAAATGTGGTGAAACAGTTTGCGGACTGCTTGGAGTCGGTGCTGCAGGCCGGTGCCTTGCCTGCGGGGACCCTTCCCAGCTGTCCGTCCAACTCGCTCCTGATGCCGGTAAACTTCTGCAGATGGTCCCTGCCCTTGAGCCTGCAGGAAGTGGATGAGCAGCCCCAGCATCTGCTGCCGGTCAGATACACCAGGGCGGAGGTAGACGAGCTGGGCAAATTGCTGACCCCACCAAGGTTAAGAACTGGCCCACCAGTGTTGCATAGCATGTCCTTGATCTGGGTAAACTCTACACTTGGTCATGACAGATCCGGAAGCGCCCAGCAGGAAGGACCCCAAATGCAGGGACTGGCACCCTTTTCTGGTGGTGAACATGAAGGGCAATGACATCGACAGTGGTACAGTCCTCTCCCATTAGGGCAGCTCTGGGCCTCCCATGGGCATAGGCCTTCACTGCTACAACTGGCTGGTTTAAGAGCAGAATGGGTCACTGAAGTGTGACAAGCCCATTCCCAGCAACCGATCTGGAGACCACTGTGGCAAATTCAAAGTGGCATCCTTCCGCAAAAAGCATGAGCTCGGGCCGCCAGTGGCCGGCACGTGTTACCAGGCTGAATGGGATGACTATGTGCTCAAACTCTATGAGCAGCTGTCTGGGAAGTAGGGGAATGCTAGGAGGCAGAAACCATCCCGGAGGTCTCCAGCTGTGGTCTCTAGTTCAGTGATGCATGTAGACTTCTCGGCTTCCCGGTTCTCGTTCTCACAGGCGACGCCTGAGCAATCAGGTAGTGGTTTAGGGTGACTTTTCCTTCTGCCTATCCTTTATAATTCTAGAGGGTCACACCCCGGTTTATGTTCTGATCAAATCTGAACTCCATTTTGGGGGATATTTTGGTGCTAGGATGGGGTCATCAAATTGTGAAAAGAATAGCAACCCAGAATTTAAAGAAGAAAAAATGCAGGTAAAAAATCAGGTCTATGGTAATAGAGCAGAGCATCAACGAATCTTTAAGAGAGGTTTAAAAAAGAGAGAGATTCATTGCCTCTGCTTTTGTGAGCCTGAGTCCAGAATTGTGCAAGATGGCATTTCGTGGGCATATTTTCACAGCCATGTCTCTCACCAAGACAGCCAGAAGCTGGCCTGTCCCCTAGACCCCAGTGTAGTACATCTTGGACTTGTTACTGGGGCCAGTGTCCCACTCCGGCTCCTTTAGAGAGCAGTACTGGAAAAAGCAATAGGGAGAATCGCTTTGTGGTTAAGGCCAGGCTATCTCCCTGAGGTGCAGGACTGGGTGAGAGGCTCTCAGAAATCCCAGCTGCACCTGTTAAACTGGTTACTCTTCGTCTGTGTAAGAAAATGGATCTGGAGTTGTGGAATGTTATGTTACTTCTGCTGTTTGCTTATAGCTGAATAAAAATAAAAAAACATTGTGTGGGTGAAAAAAAAGGAAGGAAGGAAGGAAGGAAGGAAGGAAGGAAGGAAGGAAGGAAG
>NW_022589711.1:75356365-75385931 GCF_004348235.1 Phoca vitulina | reverse complement strand
AAGGAAGGAAGGAAGGAAGGAAGGAAGGAAGGAAGGAAGGAAGGAAGGAAGGAAGGAAGGAAGGAAAGAAAGAAATGTGAAAAAATTGGTACGGATATAGTAATCTATTGCATGTGAGGTCAGGACCCTGAGAGAGAGGGAAGATCTGCCAGATGGCTCTATGATTTCAGTTTTGAATAAGAAGACTGTATTTTTTTATACAAATCAGAAAACTTATGAAAGTGAAAGAGGGTTCTAAAATAATCAAACTTTTATAATGTTGACATTTATATCTTAATGAATTTGTTGCTTTTATATTAGTGAATACATACTTTTATTTAAAACTTTTTAAAAATAAAATTATTTGTACAAGTAAAAATGTGTATTTGTGTATATCAAAGCAAAACAAAACATTGAAAAATTACATAAGTAGAATTACTGTCTTTGGTTTACATTTATATACTTTAATCAGTTTCTAAGCAGTATCTGCCTCTCAAAGTATGTCACTATAGAACATATTTTTTCATGTGTCCAGATGATTTTTTAAATAAAATTGCTTGCAGTGTTTTTCAAAGTTGTATTTTATGGTTAATAAATTTGAAGTAGTTGACTGCCTCTATTGTTACAGCTCTGTAGGCCAGAAATATTTTTAATTGAGAAAAGTCTTCTGTATTTTTCCTAAAGTACATGTAAACTCAGAGTTAATTCTGCTAAATAAAAGATCTTCATTCTATGTTTTTTATTGAAATACATAAAAATTTTAGTTCAAGTATTTTTACAAGCACTGTTTTTTTCCTTTATTCAAAGTAATGTTTTCAATATAATAAAATTCATCAAATCAGATGTCTCTATGATTCTTTTCACTATCTCATCAAACTTAGATGCTGCAATAAACAAAGGCTGTCTCAATTTCATTCTATCCTATAACAGAATATTAATTTATTCAGTTAAAAAAAAGAACCTTTAAAAGTTTTTCTCAGAACACAAGTTATTGTGTAGCTCAAGTGTAGATTTTCAGAAATAAATTATGTATCCTGTTTGAACTCTCATCATCTGATTTTCTAGATTTTTTTTGTTTCCGTAGGAAAAAAAATTTATTCCTTCTATTTCCAAGTTTTGTTTCAATTTTCTGAAGGTATTAAACTTGACATTTTAAAAAAAGATTTCCAACAAAAGAGTGAAAGTTAACTAAAATTTAGAAAACTCTTTTACAACATAGTTCAATACCATTGTAGAACACTGAGATTGATTTACAAGGTTGCTTTAAAGGCTAAAACATTTATATAAATTTATTGATGGTGGGGAAAAAAGACAAAGTGTCAAAGCCTCTGTGTAAGTGGCTTTGTGTATGTACAGAAGCTATAGTTTACGGCTTGGCATATTACACTGGCAATATACTGAAATTGTTTGGAGGTAATTATTAAGTTTGTGTGTATAAAACAAATTCCAAATATATTCACTCTCTGTACATTTTTAATTCAAAAAGAATATTGCCTTTACTATGACTTCGTGATCTACAAATATTTACATTATCTTTGTAAAAGCTTATCATTTTAGTCTTCAAGGTTGAAGTTTAACTATTTTAGAATTATAATCACAGTAATCTCAGATGTTTCACCGTAGAATAATTACCTTCCAAAAGCTTTAGAGACCATTGATTAGATGAAAATATAACTATTATTGGAATTAAACTGACTTTATATTTGAAATAACTTGAGACAATTTAAACCATGTATCATTTAACCCTTTGCAAAGTTCTTTGGAAAATAGAGCCAACCCATGAACAGTTGTTGCTATACTTTTTGTATATGCATAAGAAAACTGGAGATTGGAAAAGTGAAATTAATTTAGAATAGTCATTTAATCTAAATGAAAAGCCATATTTCACAGAGTAATATATATATACCCATTTTCTATATTAATTAAATTGAGATCTACTGGCATGATTTTCTTTTTAAAATTTTTAACTAAATGCTATTGTTTCCCCCTGAAGATTTGGTTTTCCTGTGGCATGTGACATCATAGCTCCACATACAGTAGATGATTAAAGTTACAGATATTCTGTGCAACTCATAGCAACCTTTAGTAATAGATTTTATACTAAACACCTATTTCTTAGATTTTAATTTTTTTGGTTCTTTGCTGCTAAAAGAGTTTATTGTAAGATGAAAATTCCAGCAATCAGTGAAAAATTAGTTATAAATATTCAGCATAAAATATGTTCCCCTAGATATGGTTCACTGGTTCATTAACTCATCTAGGGAAGGAAGAGATAGTTTTAAGTTACGATCATGAGTTCAACTTGGGCATGGTTAGCTGTTGATGACTATGGTACATACAGTTGGCAATGACAAGGAAATATTTGTGAATATTGCTTTGGAGTACAAGAGCATGTTGTAAGATAGAAATACAAATTTGGAAGTTTTCAGCATATGGGTAGTAGTTGAAACCATGTGAGATGAAAGATTAGGTAAGACATTTTCAGCACTGATACTTGTTGAGCAGTTTCTGGGAGGTCTTTGGACATTGACAACAAAGGAGAGAATGTAATGTTATTACTTTATGCTAAAGGATTTGGGTATTGGTTTCTTGTAGCTGCTGTAACAAATTACCACCAACTTGGTGGTTTAAAACAACAGAAGTGTATTCTCTCACAGTTCTGGATGCCAGAAGTCCACAATAAGTATCACTGGGCCCGTAGCAAGGCGTGTGCATGGACACATTCCCTCTGAAGACTCTGGAGGAGAATTTGTTTTTTGCCTTTTTCAGCTTCTAGGGGCTGCCAGCATTCCTTGTCATATGGCCACATTACTCCCATCACTGCTTCATATTGTCTACCTTTCTTCCTCTGTGGTGAAATCTCCCTCTGCTTCCCTCATAGGCTTACATGTGATTACATTTAAAGCCCATTCAGATAATCCAGGATAATCTCTCCATCTCAAGTTCTTTAATTTAATCACATCTATGAAGTCCTTTTTGTCAAGTGAGGTAACCACTGTTCAAGGTTCCGGGGATTAGGATGTGGATATCTTTGGGAGTAGGAGGCTAATATAAGTAGGAGGCTAATCTTTAATCCTCTATCATCACTCCTGACTTTGGAAGACTTGGTACAAAAAAGTAGTGTAACGTCTCATAATTTTTTATTGATTGAGATGATATTTTGGATATAGTGTATTAAATAAAATATGTTATTAAAAGAATTTTATTTAAAACATTTTTTTCAATATAGCTACTAGAAAATTTAAAATTGCATATAAGTTAACATTGCATTTCTATTAGCACTGGTATAGAATGTGTATGAGTTTCAATCTCTTCATCTTACAGAGAAATTGCTATTTCCTTACAAATAGTTAAAATTCTTGAAAGCACACTAATTAAACGTTCGATTTTATTCTATGGATGTACTTTGCTCTATTGTAATCCATATTCATTCAAACTATTTATTGCTGCTTTTCTACATTTCACAGCAACAAACCAAAAGGACTTCATGCGAAATTATTGACGACTCTGTGCCTCTCAGCCTCAATTAACCCCTAATTCTATGCACCTGGGAGCCAAAGCAAACCATAAGGAACCACAAGCACTACGCTGACGAAGCATCTCTGGAAGGAGGTCTCACATGGTGAGTGCTAGACTGGCAGTCTCTTAGAACTGAGAGGAAATAAGGTAATTTTTAGGAGTTTGACATTTTCTTTCGAAAGAGATTGTATTTAAAGGGTGAAGGGTGGTGAGGAAATAAGGGTAAGGGGAAAATGTTTTTGTTGGGGAGGGATCCAAGGAGAACTTGTAGGAAAAGAAGAGTCCTTCCAGGAAAGGAGGTTTGTGATTTGAGAGGACACTATATGTGGGCCTGGGGAAGAGGTGAAAAAGAGTGATGGGGGGGAATCTGGGTGGCTCAGTTGGTTAAGTGTTTGCCTTCAGTGGCTTGGGTTGTGGTCCTGGGGATCCTGGGATCGAGCCCCACCTCGGGCTCTCTGCTCACTGGGGAGCCTGCTTCTCCTTCTCCCTCTGCCTGCCTCTCTGCCTATTTGTGCTCTCTCTCTCTCAAATAAATAAATAAAATCTAAAAAAAAAAAAACTTAGGGTGCCTGGGTGGCTCAGTTGGTTAAGCGACTGCCTTCAGCTCAGGTCATGATCCCGGAGTCCCAGGATCGAGTCCCTCATCGGGCTCCCTGCTCAGCAGGGAGTCTGCTTCTACCTCTGACCCTCCCCCTTCTCATGCTCTATCTCATTCTCTTTCTCAAATAAATAAATAAAATCTTTAAAAAAAAAAAAAACTTAAAAAAAATCTTAAAAATCTTAAAAAAAAAAGAGTGATCGGAGGAAAAAATCTAGGAGATTCTAAGCAGTGAAGGTCTGGTGAGAGGGAGAAGAAAGGACACTACTATTTACCAAGCTTCTACTCTTTATCAGGTATTTTCATATATGTTATCAAAATTACACTTATAATATTCAGTTTTGCAGGCCAAAAATTTGAGGTGTAGAGGCATGAAATGAGTTTCCTAAGGTCACATAACTAATAAGTATCAAGGGCAAATTTAGGATCCATTAATTAGTGGGTTGATATTCTTTAGAGTGTTAAAGCTAGACTAAAAGGTGAATCTGTGAGGGTGGGAAACATGGCAAGTGACTTGAGAAAAGGCCTTTTAACTAGTTAAGTTTTTGAACTTGAGCACCTCCCCAGCCTTGCGCTATATTTGTAATAAGCATAGACCTTTGGATTTATATAAGTACCTATAAGAAATATAAGCATATTTAAACTTTAGCCTCCCACAGACCTAAAAGAAACATAGTCAAAAAAACAGTTAAGTTTTAGTTAGTTCATCTGTAAAAATGAAGGCATTAAAAGAACTACTCCAGCTCATAATGATGTGATTTAAAGGTACCATGATATCACCTCAGCCTGCAGAATTCCCAATTGTATATTTCCCAACTTATACTAGTCTCCTTAGAAATCATTGCATTTTCATTTCACCCAGAACTATTATGGGCTCAACACCTTTTCTTCAAATATTAGCACTCCCCTCATTTCAGTGAACTCTTCCATCCAGGACCTCTGAGATACGTTATTTTATTGACGACCTTCCCTGACATAATACTAAGCTCTAATCACCTAAGCATCCAGCCTATAAGTAGATATGACAGAGCAGCTGCTGTAGATGAGTGGAAGAAGATCCTACACACTAACGAACTTGGCTCACCATAAATTTACAAACAAAAACCAAAAAGAACTTTCCTCCTTGCTCCTCTTTGGCAGCCTCCTTTTATTAATTGCAGCACTTGTCTTAGGCTCCCTCATTTTACCTCATTTCGATGGATCACTGCCTTGACGTATAGAGCTTTTCATCCTTCCATGAGATCTGAGGAAAAGAAAGCACTTTAAGAAAATATCTTTAATTAAGCTCTATTTCAAATCCTTTTTTTATTTTCTTAAAAAGGTATTTGTCATCATTTACTTTTCTCCTATTATCTTTAATTTTTCCTTTTCTATTGATTCCTTTTTATGTCCTGATCAATGACTAACACCGTCTTTTTAAGTTTTGGCAAATCAATAAGAGAAATAACATATCATTGTTCTTTAAATTAACTTTTCTTGAATTATGTGATTAAAATTTTAAATGTTTAGCAGCCATTTCATTCCCTACCCAGTGAATTGTCTTTTGAATATCCATGCAACTTTTTCTATTGATAAATTAGTATAAACTTTGCAATGTTTTTTAAGCTTTTTAATGAGTTAATATTAAGCATTTGTCATATTCATGACAAATATTTTTCAGCTTGTTGAATCTGACTAATGTGTAAGAAATGGTAGAAATCAAAAATTTAATCTATCACAGTGGTCATGCTCTTTCTGATATCTTCAAATGCTTCTATACTTAGAATATCTTTTGCATTATATATTTCAGATTAATACATACTTATATATTTGTGTAATATATCTGGGGTTTTTTGTTTTTAAAAGATTTTATTTACTTATTAGAGAGAGAGAGACATGGAGAGAGAGCACAAGCAGGGGGAGCAGCAGGCAGAGGGAGAAGCAGGCTTCCCGAGCAAGGAGCCCGACGCGGGACTCGATCCCAGGGTCCTGGGATCATGACTTGAGCCGAAGGCAGCCACTCAACCGACTGAGCCACCCAGGTGTCCCTCTGTTTTTATTTTATTGCTTTAAAGGTTTGAATTCATGTGGAATTATTTTACTCTTTCTCATAATATCACCAATGTATTGCAGGTCATCAAAATAGCAAATCATCTTTGACTTATCCAGCTTAATTCCTATTTAGTGTCATTAACTTAGAAGGTACAATTTTCCAAAATTAAATAAAGCTTACAGACTTGCTGATTCATTCTATTAGACAATAAGCATACTAAGGATAAGAATCCTGTCATATTTGTAACCTTAGCATATAATATAATAATTTGCTTTACAAAATTGGGTTATCACACTATGTCAATGTCATGATAATTATTTTACTAATACAATGCTTTGCAGGGTCTTCTTAAATTTATGCTTTTAACCAAGCCAACTTATATATTATTCAGTTGTCCTCATTCCTTACTTCTATATTCTTTCTTCTTTCATTGTGGCTTTAGATGATGTTGGCATAGTCTCTTCCCTGTTTCTCATTCTAGAATTCAACTGCTTGATTTCAAATAGTATGTACTAACCAAGTGTCTGTTCTTCTTTCTGACCACTTTAGATGACCACCCATTTTCAGTCCTTAGGACTCCCTGTATTCATGAACTTTTCAATGGGACTGGCCTTATCCATTCACAAATGTGGCAGTCTTCACTCCCCAAAAAGGCTCTACACTTTGGACTTTCTAATATCACCTGCAGTAAGAAGAACACAATGACATAATTGCTTATTGACCATATATCTTACGAGAATATTTTAATACTGACAGCTGACAGCTCTAGCAAAGACTAGAAGGGTTCAGAGATTTCTAATAGGAAATTATTAAGCAGATTGCTTGATACATAGACTGTATGGAGAAAAAGTAAAAGAAAAAAAAACAGAAAGAAAGAAAGAAAAAGAAAAAAGAAAGGAGTAGCAATAAAAGAAAAGCAGACACAAGACCTTAATGTTGGAAAACAGCTTCCTATGCAGTCAGATCATTGAACTTCTGTGAAGAAGTAGACTGAGTTCACAGTTTAAAACTTCCTGAGGCACAGTGTGCCTGGGTGACTCAGTTGGTTGAGTGTCTGCCTTTGGCTCAGGTCATGATCCCAGGGTCCTGTGATTGAGCCCCGCACCGGGCTCTCTGCTCAGCTAGAAGCCTGCTTCTCCCTGTCCCTCTGCCTGGTTATGCGCTCTCTCTCTCTCTCTCTCTCTGTCAAATAAATAAATAAAATCTTTAAAAAAATAAAATAAAAAAGTAAAACTTCTTGAGGCAGATTTAGAGAATGGAGAGGAGGGACAGACAGAGGGAACTAAAGAAGATAGTGTGAAGATCTTGATAGAATAAAATTAAGTACTTAGTATTGCCTTCTATAGATATATATTTAGGAAATAGACTTGAAGAAGGAAAAACAGGTATAAATGTTGTTTTAAGACTAGTGAGAAGAAAAATAGTAAGTCAGAGACTAAAACTGTATAGGTAAGCCATAAAGCAAGATTTGTAGAAAGAATTAGAAGTATGAGACCTCACAGTTTTGCTTAAGGCCAGCCTCTATTCATTTTCATTCATGCACCAGGCAAATAAGAGTAATGTAGAAATATTTCCTGTCTTTTATAACTCCATATTTGCACATTTTTGTAGGAGCTATATCATAATTTTTAGGAAATATAACATATTTTTTATGTTCAATAAGAAAAATTACAGATTTACAATGTCTCTTTTGTTCATTAAAAATAATAGCAGCCAACACTTATTGAGCACTCACGATAAATCAGAAACTATGCTAAGTTCCTAAATCATGTTTCATTTTATTTTCACAGAAACCCTATGAGATAATACAAGTGTAATACACATTTTACAGATTAGGACACCGAGGCTTAACTGGTGAGGGTCATACAAATGTAAGTTGCAGAGCTGGGAACTGAACCTAGGAATCTAATCACAGAGCTACTATAGAATAAAACCCTAACTAATATTAAGTCATACAAAATCCAATTTCCAATATTAGTAATATAAAATTACTAATATGTTAAGAATATTTGTATATGTGATCACTTCAGCTTTACAAACTTAATCTTTTATCCATGGATATAATAGTTGTATTTACAAAATATATCTTTGTTTGCATTTGTAAGTGATATACTAATAACAATTTGCATTTTTATTGATGACTCAGGGCTCTGACAATAGTGATTTAAAATAATGGAAGAGATGTAGTTCATTGAATTAAATCTAAATATGAAAGGTCATATCTTCTGCCTAGATCTCATGAATAAATCCATAACCCCATGACCTATCAACAGCATTCTTTATTTTAAATGCAGGAACTAATAAGCAATGTGAAATGGGTATCTCTGTGAAGTACATTAAGACTGAGACAGCTGTCTCCTCAGGTTTGCCTAAATAGCAATACTTGATAATTCCAAAATTTAGAGTGGTTGATTATTGAAATATAATTGTACATTTTAAAAAATTCTTTGGAGATTTTGGAAGAAAAAAAGAGTATTGAAGAATAATGAATATATTAAAGGTGAGGCAAGCTTATGGGGATGATAAGTTTTTAACAGAGGAGAGGGGAAGGAGATTTTATCAGGAAAGTAAATTTGCATATTGCTCCAGAGGAAATGCGTGAAAAGAAAGTAGATAATGAAAAGAGAGTTTTGTTGGTTTATTTTTGTTATACTAATTTTGATATGCCAGCTGGGAGGAACATGTGTTCCCATTAACCTCTGGTCCCTAGCTGCTGTTCGTAAACCCTCCAGATGGCCTTATGGCTAAAGATTGCTTCTGATCATCTGAGATTGGGCAAAAAGGGCCTTCGTAGTCCCTTTGAGGATATTGTTCAATTTGAAAAAGAAACCTTAAGAAAACCTTACTTTTTTTTTTTCATTTCTTTTAATTTTGGTAAAATACATTTAACATAAAATTTATCATCTTAATCATTTTTAACTGTACATTCAGTGGTATTAAATACATTCATAATGTTGTATAACCATCACCACCATCCAACCTATCTACAGAACTATTTTTATCTTGAAAAACTGAAACTCTATACTCACTAAATAACTCCTCATTCCTCTTCCTAGCTCCTGGCAACCAACCACCATGTTACTTTCGGTTTCTGTGATTCTGCCTACTTCAGATACTTCATATAAGTAGAATCATGCAGTGTTTATCTTTATGTGACTGGCTTATTTCACGATCATAATGTCCTCAAGTTTCATCTATGCTGTAGCTTATTTCAGAATATCCTTTCTTTCTAAAGCTAAATAATATTCACTGTATGTATATACCACATTTTGCTTATCTATTTATCTGTCAATAGACACTTGGGTTGCTTCCATGTTTTTGCTATTATGAATAATGCTGTTATAAACATGACTACCAATATCTCTTTAAGACCCTGCTTTCAGTTCTTCTGGGTAGGTAACCAAAAACAGAATTGCTGGATCATTTCCATTTTTAATTTTTTGAGGAACCACCATACGGTTTTCCACAGTGGCTTTATAATTTTACATTCCTATCAACAGTGCACAGGGATTCCAACTTTATATCATTGCCAATACATCTTTTCTTTCTTATTTTCGTTGATAGTAGCCATCTTAATGGGTCTGAGGTGGCATCTCATTATAGTTTTGATTTGCATTTCCCTAATTATTAGTAATGTTGAACATTTTTTCATGTGCTTATTGGACATTTGTTGTATATCTTCTTTGGAGAAATATCGAAGTCCTTTGTTTTTTTAATCAGGTTGTTGGTTTTCTATTGTTGACTTGTAGAAGTTTTCTACATATTTTATATATTAATCCCTTATCAGATATATAGTTTGCAAATATTTTCTCTAATTCTGTGGTTTTCATTTTTATTCTGTTGGTAGTGTCTTCTATTGTGTAATTTTTTAAATTTTCATAAAGTACAATTTGTCTATTTTTTTCATTTGTTGCCTGTGCCTTTGGTGTTAAGAAACTATTGCCAAATCCAATGTCCTGCAGCTTTTCTCCTGTGTTTTCTTTCTAGGAGTTTTATAGTTTTTCATTTTATATTCATGTATTTGATCCATTTTGAGTTGATTTTTGCATCTGGTATTAGATAAAGGTCCTACTTCATTCTCTTGTATGTGGATATTTAGTTTCCCCCACACTGTTTGGTTAAAAGACTATCTTTTCCCCATTGAATGGTTTTGGCACCTTGTCAAAAAACATTTGACCATATATTCGTAGGTTTATTTCTGGGTTGTTCTACTCTATTCCATTTCCTTTATGCTAGTACCACACTGTTTTGATTACTGTAACTTTGTTGTAAGTTTTCATATCAGGAAGTGAGTTCTCCAAATTTGGTTTTCATTTTCAAAATTATTTTGGCTATACAGAGTCCCTTGAGATTCCACATGAATTTTAGAATGGGTTTTTCTATTTCTTCACAAAATACCATTGGAATTTTGATAGGTATTACATGAATCTGTAGATTGCTTTGGATAGCATTGACATCGTAAAAATATTGAGTCTTCCAATTCATAACCATAAGTTGTGATTCCATTTATTTATATCTGCAGTGTTTTTGTACTTTTCATTTTACAGATATCTTCTTGCTTAAGTTAATTCCTAAGTATTTTATTCTTTTTGATGCTATTAGAAATGGAATTGTTTTGGTAATTTCCCTTTCAGATTGTTTTTTAGCATAGAGAAATGTAACTGATCTTTGTATGTTGACTTTATATTCTGCTATAATATATATATACTGCTGAACTCATTTATTAGTTCTAACGGCTTATGTATGTGTGTGTATGTAATCTTTTGGATTTTCTACATATAAGGTCATATAATCTGAGAACAAAAATCATTTTACTTCTTCCTTTTCACTTTGGATGCCTTTTATTTCTTTCCTTTTTTTTTTTTTTTTTTTTTATAAAATTGCTCTGGCTAGAATGTCCAGTATTACGTGGAATAGAGGTGCCAAAGTGGACATCCTTGCCTCGTTACTGATCTCTGATGAAAATCTTTCAGTGTTTCACAATCAAGCATGAAGTTCACTGGGGCTTTTTCTATATGGCTTCTATTATATTGAGGAAGTTTACTTCTGTTCCTAAAGTGTGGAATGTTTTTATCATGAATTTGAATTATTGTCAAATGCTTTTTCTGCATCAAAAATTGAGATGATCATGTCATTTTTTCCTCTCCTTCTGTTAATAGTATATTATATTGCTTATATTGCTTGATTTTCATATGTTGAAACATCTTTGCATTTCAGCAATAAACCCCATCTGGTCATGTTATACAATCCGTTTAATATGCTTCTGAATTTGGTTTGCTAATACTTTGCTGAGGACTTTTTTTTTTAATTTTACTTATTTGTTTATTTTTAGAGAGCCACACGAGTGGGGGAAGAATTCGGTAGAATTCACCAGTGAACTCATCAGCTCCTGGGCTTTTTTTTTTTTTTTTTTTTTGGTCAGGAGATTTAAAAGGTCCATTCAGATTTCCTATTTATTTGTGATTTATTCTTGGTAGATTTTGTGTTTCTAGAAATTTGTCCATTTTATCTAAGTTATCCAATTTGTTGGTATACAATTGCTTATGGTACTCTCATTTTTTTTTTATTTCTGTAGAATTGGTAATAATGTCCCCACATTCATTTCTGATATTATAATTTGAATGACTTCTCTCTCTCTCTTTCTCTCTCTAATCCACCTAACTAAAAGTTTGCCAATTTTGTTGGTCTTTTCAAAAAACAGACTTTTGGTTCCATTGACTCTTCTCTATTGTTTTTCTATTCTCTATTTTGTTTATCCTTGCTCTAATCTTTATTATTACCTTCTTGCTATTAGCTTTGTGTTTAGTTAGTCCTTCCTTTTTAGTTCCTTAAGCTGTAAGTTTTGAGATCTTTCTTTTTTTATGCAATATATTTTTTATTTCTTAATATCAGGTTTATTGGGGTATAATTGACATTGTGGTGATTTGATATATATATTTATCAAATATTATGTGTGTATATATTATATATGTGTATGTATTTTATATATATGTGTGTGTATATATATATATTATAAGAATTTCCCCATCTAGTTAATGAATCTAGTTACATCCATCACTATTTATTTACTTACTTACTTATCTATTTATTTTTGGTGAGAGTATTTAAGTTCACTTTCTTACCAAATCTCAATTATACAATACTGTTTTATCAACTGTAGTCACCACATTTTACATTAGATCTTCAGACATTATTCATCTTATAGATGAAAATTTTTACCCTTGTAGCAACCTCTCCCTTTGGGGCAACCAGACAGAAGATAAGTAGGAAATAGAAGACTTTAAACAACACAATAAACCCACTAGATCTAATAGACAAATACAGAATACTCTACTCAACAATAATAGAATACACATTCTTCTCATGGTACATTTTCCAGAAGAGACCATATGTTAGGCCATAGATTAAGTGTCAATAGTTTTTAAAAGACAGATATCATTTAAAGTAATTTCTTTGATCACAGGATGATGTTAAAAATCAACAGAAGTGAAACTAGAAAATTCACATTTGTGGAAATTAAAAAACCCAGCACTCTTACATTATTAATGGATCAACAAAGAAATCAAAAGAAAAATTAGAAAATACTTAGGGATGAGTGAAACAAAACAAAACATACCAAAACTTATGAAACACAATGAAATCAATGCTAAGGAGAAAATTTACAGCTATAAACACTTACAGTTTTTGTCCCTTATCTCCTGCATTACTGTCTTATTTTGTGTTCAGGATTTTTCTTTGTTTGTTTTAGTGGTCTTTTTTAGCAAAATATTAATTTTTTTTTCTCATTTTGTTTTGAGTATATTCTATAGCTAATCCCTTTATAGCTACCATGGGGAATACCCTTAACATCTTAATGTTATAATACACTAATTTGAATTTATTTATACCAGCTTAATTTAAATAACATACAAAAATGCAGATCTTTTACAGCTTTCCCCCCAACCCTTTTAGTTGCTGATGTCACAAAATTACATTATGCCCCTTAAATAAACTAATAATTTTTAAATACGTTAGTTTTTTAAGTTAATGTTGAAAATATGACCGAAGTTATAGCAATACTAGATTTTTTTTTTTTTTTTTTTTTTTTGTCAGAGACACGGAGAGAGAGCGAGCACAGCCGGGGAAGTGGCAGGCAGAGGGAGAAGGAGGCTCCCTGCTGAGCAAGGAGCCCAATGCAAGACTCAATCCCAGGACCCTGGGATCATGACCTGAGCCGAAGACAGATGCTTAATTGACAGAGCCACACTAGTGTCCCAACAATACTAGCTTTTAAAGTAATAATTGTTAGTTTTTTGTTTTGTTTTGTTTTGTTTTGTTTTCTTGTGTTAGTCTCTCACAACATGTACCAAAAAAATGAAGTTACAAAGCATTGTTACAATTTTATTAGCTTTTATGGTTATCACATATTTATGTTTATTAATATCTTTATTTCATCATACTGCTTTGGATTACTGTCTAGTGTCCTTTCATTTACCCGTCAGGGCAAGTCTAGTGATAATGAATTCCCTCAGCTTTTGTGTATCTAGGGATGTCTTAATTTCTTCTTCACTCTTATAGGACAGTTTGCCAGGTATAGGATATTTCTGATTTACAGTTTTTCCTATTTCCCTATTAGCACTTGAATATACTAGCCCACTGGCTTCTTGCTTCTAAAGTTTCTGATGAGAAATCTGCTCATATTGGGGATTACCTGTATATGATGAGTCACTTCCTTCTTATTGCTTTCAAGATTTTCTCTTTGTCTTTGGAAAGTTAATAATAATGAATCTTGATATGGGTTTTTTTGAGTTTGTCTTAAAGCTTCTTGAGCTTCTTAGATGTTTTGACTAATGTGTTCTATCAAGTCTGAGAAGTTTTCAGCCATTATGTCTTCAAATATTTTTGCCCCTTTCTCTTTTCTTTTTCTGGGACTCTACAACCCATATTTTGGCCAATCTGATGGTGTCCCATAGGACCCTTAGGCTCTGTGTACTTTTTATCATTTTTTTTCAGACTCAGTATTTTCTATAGTTTTATCTTTAAGTTCACTAATTCTTTCTTCTGCTTGCTCAAATCTGTCTATGAATCTATCATTTTGTACATGGAAACACAGTAAACATATTTGCAGAAAGCAGAAAACACCAAATCCTTATAGCACTCCAGGGACTGTGAAATGCATATATGTGAGGGTTAGAGATATATGTCAGAGAGTCAGATTATGATATTATTTACAACCTGAGGACTTGGGATGGCCCATTTGTTTCTTCCAGGTTGTGATTCAGCACTTGTCTTGCAAGAAACAGATGTCAGACCCTGCTTTGGTTATGGTTTTTTTGGATGGTTCGTTCTACTAGAGATGCTTGTTTCTAGTAGAAGAAAAACCTCCTATTTTGGCTTTTAAGAGTAGCCATACATTTAGCAATTGTTAGGACTTAGTTTTGCTTCTTTGTAGAATGAGAACATCTCAGTGTATTGAATTGGCTATTTTAAACTGGAAGTTGCTTCTCTATCTTTTTTAAACATATATTTGTGGTTTGTTTATAAAAACAAAAAGCAAGGTGGGATATAGCTGTCATAATATTAAAAGTGTTAATTTTGAAAATATTAAAAAATCTTAATTGAAAAAAATGTAGTCTTAAGCCTTACTAATTCCTCTCTCCATAGGCATTGACTTCAATTCTTTTCCTATTCCCTGATATTTAAATACATATGACAATGTATGATGAGTTTTATTGGCATTTCTTATTTTTATTTGTGAACCAGTATTATTTATTAATTCACTACCTTTATGGGTCCTATCATGATGTCTTCCTATCACATTTTCCCAGTGCATATTATTAAAGCAAAATGACTGCCAATATAGACGACTTCAAATCTAAGTAGTTTAATATAAGAACATTTCTTTTTCTATGTCTTTCCGTATTAGTTTTCACTTGTACCATGTTCTCTTTACGTATATAATTGATTTTTTTAAATGTTTAATAAGATAATCTACTCATTAGTATCCCTATTTTTAATAAACTCATTTCTTCTTGCCTTCGTTTTCCAACTGTGGTCTGAGCTGGTGGCTCTTCTGTAATCTTGGTTCATTGTTCTGCTTTTTTCCTTAATGGGATCCATTATTTCCTGAATCCTATATCTTGATTTGATTCATTAATTGATTAGTTGATCGATAATTCTCTTGTTTCCTCAGAGCATATCTTTAAGTACACACTTTAGAAAAGGTACATAAGAGGATATTTTCATGGGTCCTTATGTGGCTGATTGTTTTATGTTTTTTTATATGTTATATCTGTTGATTTAAATTTCATTTGGATATTGAAAATTATTTTTCCCTTCATAGCTTTGGTAGCTCTTAGAGTCACATGGCTAGTGAAAAATCTGATGCCATTCTGAATCTCACTTCTTTGTTTTTGACATGTTTTTCTTTGAAAGACTTTAGGCTCCTCTCATTATTTCTGGTATTTTGAATCATAATGATATGCCTTGATGTATTGTGTAACCTTTCAAGCCAGATACTTACGAAGTTCTTAGACAATTGATTCTGTTATTTCTTTGACGATGTTCTTCACTTTCTGTTTTCTATTCTTTCCCAGAACTTCATTTAGTCAGGCAGTGGGCCTCCTGGATCAGTCTTCTGGGGCTCTTTTCTCTCATTTATTTTTTTACTATGAAATATGTAATACATACATAAATTAAAAGATATATATATATATATACAGTTTAGATCATAATAATAAATGAATATTTTTGAACTAATCTCCCAGGTTAAGAAGAAATAGAACATTGCAAGTAATTTGGAATCTTGTGATGTTTTACTTAAGAATTTTATTCACTCTAAGTTAAAAAAGTTTGCATCTATTTATAGTTAAAGATTTCATTTTTTTCTTTCTTTTTTGTTTTGGTTTGTTGAGTGGATATTCTCTTGGAAAGATATTGTTTTCTCCTTTACCATGCTAACATGGTTAACTACTTTTCTCATATTAAAACAAGACTGCATTCATAGGACAAATCTAACATGGTCTTTTTTATATATTGTCCTTTGTTTTAGTAAATATTTTGCTTAAGATTCTTGCTTCAGTATTCATGGGTCAGATAAATTTCCTTTCTCCTACTATGTTTAAGTTTGAAAACAAATTAAGGAGTAATCCCTCTTAGCCAATTCTCTGCAAGTGTTAATGTAATACTCTGAAGTAGTTTTATATTTTGTCAATTTAGTTAAGCTGGAACTGTGTTTCTCAGAACTCTCTTCCCTTTCTAGTTCCATGAAAGACCAAGCCTGAGAGACATTTGTGTGAACTTAAACAGAAGATGAAATAGCAGTCATGATTCTCTGAAGGTTGGTATAGAGTATTAGGTACCATTGCAGCTTACACATATTTTGCTGGTTCACTTGTTCATCTCATTAGGCTCTCAGCTCTTCCAACTTCTGTACTTGGTCCTCCTTTCTTCTTTGACTCCTGAACCAGATGCATGTGAACTAGGGGCACTAGCTCCTTCTGTAGGAAATTGAGGGTGGTGAGAGGTAGACATGGATTCCATTTTGTCCTTGTGTATTCCAGCTTGTCCTCATGGGTTCCAGTTGATCCTCATTCTTCTCTGCTTCATGTCCAGCTGTTATCTTCCAAATTGCCACCCATGTAGATTTACAATGACGTTAGGCCCACCAGAAGATGCAGAGGTAACAACTTTCTGTAAATTATTTTATATATACTTAATTGATTTTATTTTTAGAGAAGTCTTAGGTTTATAGCAAAATTTCCATAGACATTTCCATAGACATTTTGATGTTCTCCTACAACTGTGTTAGAGCTAATTCCAGAGTCTGCTCCATGAGCTTGCACTCTATACAGTCACTTAGAGCCCCACACTTAGAAGAGTGTTCATGCCCAATTTTTGCCATTTTGAAATTCTTAATAATTTTATCTTTGAATGTGTGTTGTGTAAGTAAAGGCTGATGAGACAATAGAGCATGAGCTGGGGGCTTGGGTCCTTGGCTAACATGTGAACCTGCCTTTCTGAGAGGAGTTCTTGGCATTTCATTCCCTGGCCCCTGTGTAGTGACTGCTGCCATCCTCTGGACCTGGCAGGCTACTGGACACAAGTGCAGGAAAGATTGAGGTTGGGTACATGCACCCCAGGCATCAAGTCACAGGGCTGGCTCCAGGTGCCTGTGCGGGGGGGGGGGGGGGGGTCTGCACTCACCCACAGGTGTTTCTTTTGCCCAAAGGAGTATAACATTAAGTAGGAAATAAAAACATCACAACGGGTATAAGAAGAGATTAAGGAAGAAAGAGCTTTTTTTCCCTGCTTTTTGAATAGGAGGTTCTGTATTTTCATTTGGCATTGGATCCTCCAAGTTATGTAGCTGGTCCTATTTAATTCCTATAAATAATCCCTTTTTCTCTCTCACCTTTTGTTGTTCTGATTAATCCTTAACTTCTCTGATTAAATCTTAACTGGTACAAAGTTTCTTGAATGCTGATAGAACTTGTTTGTAATACATTTGGATTTGTGTCTTCATGGTAGTAAGACATTTAGCTAATTACATTTTTAATGGTTATGATTATTCAGGATTTTGATTTCTTCTCTTCAGTATTGATATAGTAGATTTTTCTAAGGACTTAGTTTCATCTAACTTTCCAAGTGTATTGGTATAAATAAACTTGTTCTTGAAATTTTCTTAGCTGATTAATCTCTGTAGCATCTATGGTTTTTGTCCCCAGCGTCTTCTCTGTTTTGCTTAACTTAATCTTACTAGTGATTTGTCTGCTTAGCAATCTTTTTAAAGAACCTCCCTATTATATGTTTACTTTCTATTTTGTTAATTTCTGTTCTTATATTATCTTTTTGTTTCTACATTCTTTCAATGTATTCTGCTATTTTTCTAATTTCTTAGGTTGGAAAATTTTATAATTTTGAGACTTTCTAATAACTACTGTAATAATATAAGAATTAGACAACTTTAAATACATTTTTAAATCAAATATATTTGAGTATATTTACATAAAATAAGATTCACCCACCTGAATTGTAAAGTTTGGTATGATTTCACAAATGTGTACACCCATATAATCATTACTCCAATCAAGATGGAGAGCATTTCCATCACCCCAGACAGTTCTTACATGCTCCTTATACTCAATACTTTCCCCAGCCCTAGGAAACCACTAATCTACTTTCCACTATTATAGTTAATTTTTACTATTCTAGGTCAAAAATTTTACAAGTGTAAACATACATAATGTATTTTGAGGGGGACAGTTGTGAAAACTTGCTAAACCATTCTAACGCATGCACAAACTTAGAAATACAAAGGAGTTAACATTCCACAGGATAAAAAAGTAGTCTTGACCAATAGGGATAGCAGCTGGTAAGTAAATACTTCCCTTTGCCATTTCTGGGATAGATAAATCTTAAACACATTCTACATGCTTCCTCAGAGAGTCTTCAATGGAATTGAGCCTAGGTATCTACCTCAATGATCGTCCTGTGATTGAGTTTCCCTCTTTGTCTATTTCATTCTTCCTAGTTTCCTACTCTTAATTCCTTGGAAATGCTTTTCCAAAATAAACTATTCCATACAAACCCTTGTCTCAGGCTTTCCTTTTAGGGACAAACCATGCTAAGAAAATGTGTATCAGTGGAAATTTTATTAAGGAGCCTAGATTTAAAATAAATGCAAAAATATTTTTTAAACATTTTACTAGCAGGTTATTTAATGGGGTAATCATTCATGCTAACAATTACAACAAAATATAGGTAATCATAATAAAAATCCTTGTGCCAAACTTTTAAGTTGCTTCTGACTGAATATTAAAAAAAAAAAAAAATTCAAATGGGCTTAACCAATATCAGTGCACAAAACCAGGGTACAAATAAATGAAAAAAAAAACAGTTTTCCAAAACACCTACAGAGTCTTATCACCACATGGGTGTTCTGTGAATGCACCAGAAGTATTTGCAAAGAAAATACTGTGTATGATGTACTAAGTATGTCCTTTAGATCAACTTTGTTAATTTTGCCATTCAAACTCAAATTGTCCATATCAGTGTGTCACAGCAGTAGTGTTAGTACCATTATTTTAGAAATATGTAGGAGAAATATGTATTTTAGTGGGTACAGTTATGGCGGGGTGCTGTTGTCATTTTGTCAATGGAGGAGTCTAGGGATTCTAAATGTTCTTGCAATGCCTAAGAGAGTGCCCAACAATAAACAAGTGGGCCATATGTTAGAGTAAGCAATTAGTTAGGCTTTAACAGGATGCCTGGAAGCCAGCAATTGGGAAATCACGGTCAGCGATGGGGAAAGTCAGAGGCCCGTCCTGACAGCACTCCAAAACAAAGACACAAGAAGCCAGATCAAACCAGCCAGATAGGCCCAAGACAAAGAAGGTCAGAGATTTTGACCAGGGGAGAAAAGGCACAAAACCCTCCTCCCAAAGAAGCCACCTTTCCAGGTAATAAATATGCTACCCCCTAGTTAACAACTGTCAATAAAAGATAGAGATCCATACTGCATGGGGCACAGCTCTCTCGGTGCTCACCCATTCTCATATCTTAAGAGCATACTCTCACTTTAATAAACTCTTCCCTTGCACCACTCAACCACTGTTTCTGGTCCATCCTTGAATTCTTTCTTTCGAGGAGACCAGCAGCCTCTGGTGGCATCCAGGAATGGGCTAGGCAGAGGCCTCAGGGCCAGAGATCTCCCCAGTTTACCTAGCAACACATATGCAGCATGACTGAACCTAGATCAAAATTTTCTTTTACATATAAACTAAGTATTTTGTCAGTGTTTTATACTGTACCGAGTTTTCCAAGCATACAAATGAAGATAAAGTCAACACTAAGGAGACAGAGTAGGTAGTCAGAAACAACCTGGTGAACTCACTCAGGGCTGAACCAGCTGATTCACAAATTGCTCTCATTTGTACACCTGGTTATGTGCGCTGATATTGGTTAAGCCCATTTGAATTTTTTTTTTTGTTAATATTCAGTCAGAAGCAACCTAAAAATTTGGCACAAGGATTTTTATTATGATTACCTATATTATGTTGTAATTGTTAGCATGAATGACTACCCCATTAAATAACCTGTTAGTAAAATGTTTAAAAAATATTTTTGCATTTATTTTAAATCTAGACTCCTTAATAAAATTTCTAATCGAAGTACATTCAATGTACTTTTATTTTCTAGTTATAAATTATATACTCACTGATAATTACTCACCATTTTGAAAAACTATACTTGGAGTGAGTATTGAACTTATCAAAATCTTATTCAGCATTAAGATTATGACATTATTATTTTTAAATTTGTTTCTAATTTAAAAATTATCCATGTGTTCTGAGACTAGGTCTTATATGATCAGGTTGATGAATCTTTTAATGTATTATATAATTCATCTGGTAGCTTTCTATTGCTATTTTTGAAATCTATTTTAATTAGGTGTCATAAATGATTTTTCTTTTATTATACTTGTAATATCTGGTAATGGATTAAATTGGTTTCTATACTTTTTTATACCATAGAAACTTTAAGTAGCATCTAAATTTTCAAAATTACAGCAGAATTGTATACTTTATAATTTAAAAAGTATCCTTTCTATCTCTCATGATTTTATCTTATGTCCATTTCTTAATTTTAATTTTCTCATTTTCTTCTAGTTATAATTGACAAAGTATTATGTTCTTGTGTCTTACTTTATTTTAAAGACTGTGTTCTTGAATATATTTACTAGTTCTGTTTTTAATACATTTTTATCCCTTCTGCAATTATTTTATTACTTATCCACAAAATGTAATTCATATTATACATACTTTTAACATCATTCTTAATTAGTATATATTTCTATGAATATACCATAAGTTGTTATTTGCTTATTTTGAATTATTTATACTATTTCTTTTTTATTAAGATTTTATTTATTTGAGAGAGAGAGGGAAAATGAGTGAGGGAGGAGGGGCAAAGGGAGAGGAAGAAGCAGACTCCCTGCTGAGCAGGGAGCCCAAAGAAGAAGCCAGGCTGGATCCCAGGACCCTGGGATCATGACCTGAGCCAAAGGCTGAGGCTTAACCAACTGAGCCACCCAGGTGCCCCTTATACTATTTCTAAACTTCCTTTTTTTGCTATTATATGACATTGTGATAAATACCATTATAAATATTTTCTTGTGAATTTCTCTGCTTACTTACTGAGGATAAATTCCTATAAGAAAAATTGCTAGGCTACATTCTCTCTCTGTTTCTCTGTCTCTTTCTCTCTAGTTAATCTCTCTCCAGCTTTGTCATACATTGCTAAATTAATTGCCTCTTAGAAAGTTGGTACAATATCCATTATTTTATATTCATAAATTTGCTTTTGAAACCTATGGACATTGATTTCGATAATATTTGATCTTTTCCCAACTATCACTCTATTAAAAATATAAATGGGACCAGGTAACTCTCTATTCCTTTTTTGCAGTTTAGAAAATTATTGAAAAAACTCAAAGATATTTAGTTTTAGAATTCTCTTAATGAGGAAAAAAAACAGTAGATATAAAAACAGTAAATTTCCATAAAGATTTTGGTGCTATACACAGAAGAAATAATGTAAATGATTTAACACTTAGTTGTAAACTTTGTGAACTCTTAACTTTTCTCTAACATAGGACTTTTACTTTATTATATAAATAGGGAAGGGAAGCTTATCTAGAGTTGTTAATGTGTTGCTGAGATAAGTAAAGGAATATTAATGGGGAAAAGCGGAATGAGGCTATTCTCTGTGCATTTAATAACCTCTCCCCTTCTGACATTCAGCTTCTTTTCTTGTCAAATTCTTTGTACTCTCCAAGGACAGTCTAACAGTAGAAAAGCACATTTCAACATAATTTAGAATAACAAAGCAACTCTCTTGGCCTGCCCTGACGTAGGCCTTCAGTTTTGTGTATTGAAATGATTGCTTAGAATGAGAGAATATAATTCTATATTATAAAACCCTCATTGTTTATATTACTTGCAGTCTAAAGAGATGGGAAGATATGAGCCATTGGCTTTGTGGTTAGAAATGCCTGTGTCCAAATTTGTGTCTGCCACTTCATTAGCCTAGTGACATTGGGAAAGCTGGTCAATATTCCTAAACCTCAGGAAGGTTTAATGGTTGATGAAAATTTATATAAATTTATTTTAAAACTATTGTTTATTATTTATGTAAATATGTTCTCACTGTTCAGTTGTTGTGTGAGTGGTGTGTATGTGTTTGCACACATAATTTAATGGGTTCAAAAAGCATAAACATATGCAGTAGCCATATTTCTGAAAGAGAGGATTTATTGAAGGGAGACTTAGAATCAAATTTCAGATCTACCATCCATAAGCTACATGACCTTGGATAAGTTACTTAATTGTTCTTTTGTTTTATGTTTCACCCTTCTTCTTTCCCTGTACTGGCCAGTTGAAGTTCCGTGGGCAAAGCGAGTTTTATTCCTAGAGCAGATTCTTTATCTCTCCCAGACTCTTTATTATACCCTAGCTAACCATCTCATTATGCACACTGCTAAGGTCAGAGAAAGGATGTCAAATGGCAAAAACCTCCTTTTGTCTTTCAGTGTCATTACTACACATGTATTATATCTTTAACATTTATACTAAACCACCACTTACTTAAATTTCTTTCTTTGGTCTGTCAATACTGGTATAACGACTGTGAAATTTTTTAAAAATTGTGTACCAGTATGCTTAGAACATATGTCAAACTATTCCAGCAAAGCAGTGGGTGAACCAGTCCCCAAGAGACATCTGTATTGAATCAAGAACTCCCTGGGGCTATGAATATTTTGTTTTGTTTCAGTAGTTTTTTGTCCTTTTTTTCCCCTCATAATCTTTACTTGGGAAAAATTTGCATTGAATTCATAGTCTTTCCAACACGATAGCAGAAATAAAATAAAATGTATAACCATCATATCATCAATTCACAGTTACAGTAATGCTTATGAATATAGCATGTACATGCCTGACAAATGTTTGCCTCTGTGATTATTTTTTTCCTAATTTTTTTTTTTTTTTTTAAGATTTTATTTATTCACCTGATAGATAAAGACATAGCGAGAGAGGGAACACAAGCAGGGGGAGTGGGAGAGGTAGAAGCAGGCCTCCCGCTGAGCAGGGAGCCCGATGTGGGGCTCAATCCCAGGACCCTGGGATCTTGACCTGAGCCGAAGGCAGTTGCTTAACGACTGAGCCACCCAGGCGCCCCATGCCTCTGTGATTATTTAGAATTATATTTTCCATTGTTTCTCTGTAATATCTATTAATGGAAAGCCGAGAGCTAAAATTTTAACTCTGAATAAATTTTTTACTAAAAAAAGTCTAAGAAATGATTAATGTCATTTTTATTTCTATTACCATCAATTACATCTGATTCTGACATTAAATAGAATCGTAAATGCCTGCCAGAAGGTGGATCACCTGACTATCCATCACCTTCTAAAGATGAATCCTTCATACCCCTCTTCCACCAGCCACCACACGCTAAGCAATCTTATTCCACAGTAAATTTCATTTTATGTACAAACTGTGTTTACATCCAAACTGTTGTTTATTATTTATGTAAATATGTTTTCACTGTTCAATTGATACATTTTTCTAACTGTGAAAAATTATTTGGGTATGTTGGGTTAGAATGAAATGCATAATATTTTTTCCCATTAAAATTAGTAGAGTATGTGCATGTGTGTGTATGTGTGTGTATAGACACAGGAACAACTAAAACTCGTTAACTAGAAAAAAGATATAAATTAATCCCTGAGAGATTCAGAAGCCAGTATAACTTTTATTGTCTATAAATGTAGCTTCTTTATTGAATATCATAAAAGAACTTTTACATTAAATGTCATTAGTTATTTATTCCATACATAACATGCTATATGCATAATGTTACAGAGTATATACTTAAAAGGCATTTGTGTAATTGTTATAAATTACAAATATTATTTATCTGTAAATGGTATATAAATCTTAATATACTGTTTTAAAAAACATTATTTAACAGTGCCAAAATTTGATGATAATATATCTAAGTTAAATTTAAATATATGAAACAAAAAACTATGGGCACAGAGTTTAGCTTCTTCTTAGAAATTTAGGACTTTTTAAAAAAATTGTCTAAACAGTTTAATTTTTTTATGCTCATGAAGAAGTGAATACTCAAAATCATCTATGATATTATCTACTTATAAATGAATTTTCCCTACATCCCACTGTTTACAACAGTGGTTTCTTCTACAAAATCTCCCTAGAAATATAGTCTCTTAGGGGCAATAGTGAAGGCATGAAGCCTTCAACAGCACTTGTGGTCATTGCAAACATGCATAAGCCATAATTTGGACAGTGGCTTTTTATATCTGTCTGTTGATCTGTCCATCCATCCATCCATCCTTACCTACCTACCTACCTATCCTCTATCTGTATTAAGTTTATTCATTTCTTTAAGGAAAATATATTTACTTGACTCTCATTTAAATGTAAAAAAGTGCATTTGACCTTGCTTGAAGAGGGCTCCGTAGATCCTCCTGGATCTCCTGGATGGTTCCATGCATTATCATTGTGTAAGTTTTTTAATTGTAACAACTTAATCTGTTAAACAAAAATAAACATAGCTTTTGGGTTTTTTGTTTTGTTTGTGCTTTGTTTTCTTGCCAAGTGCTGACTGCATCTACACTTCAGATAGAATTGTTAAAATATAAACTCTCAAAATAACTAAGTTACCAGAATCAGAGAAAAATAAAAAGAAATAAATAGAAAGAAATATTTAATAATTTTGTTAACTTATAAAAGACCATAGTGGGATTTTTTCCTTTTCTTTTTTTAATGTTTCAAGTTTTTATTTAAATTCTAGTTAGTTAACATATAGTGCAATATTAGTGTCAGGAGTAGAATTCAGTGATTCATCACTGACATAAGAGCCAGTGCTCATCACAATACGTACCCTCCTTAATACCCATCACCCATTTAGCCCATCCTCCCACCCACCTTCCCTCCAGCAACCCTCAGTTTGTTCTCTATAGTCAAGAGTTTCTCTTATGGTTTGCCTCCATCTCTTTTTTTTTTCCTTTCCCCTATTTTCATCTGTTTTGCTTCTTAAATTCCACATATGAGTGAAATCATATGGTATTTGTCTCTCTGACTGACTTCTTTCACTTAGCAACATATACTCTACCTCCAACCACCTTGTTGCAAATGGCAAGATTTCATTCTTTTTTATGGCTGAGTAATATTCCATTATATGTATATACCGCCTTTATGCATTCATCAGTCGATGGACATTTGGGCTCTTTCCATAATGTGGCTATTGTTGATAATGCTACTATAAACATCAGGGTGCATATGCCCCCTTCAAATCAGTGTTTTTGTATCCTTTGGGTAAATACCCAGTAGTGTAATTGCTGGGTTATAGGGTAGTTCTATTTTTAAATTTTGAGGAACCTCCACACTATTTTCCAGAGTGGCTGCACCAGTTTGCATTCTTACCAACAGTGTAAGAGGGTCCCTTTTCTCTGCATCCTCACCAACATCTGTTGCTTCCTATGTTGTTAATTTTAGCCATTCTGACAGGTGTCAGGTGGTATCTCATTGTGGTTTTGATCTGTATTTCCCTGATGATGAGTGATGTTGAGCATCTTTTCATGTGTCTGTTGGACATCTGGATGTCTTCTTTGGGAAAATGTCTATTCATGTCTTCTGCCCATTTCTTAACTGGATTATTTTTTGGATGTTGTTTGATAAATTCTTATAGATTTTGAATAATAACCCTTTATCAGATATGCTATTTGCAAATATCTTCTCCCATTCCATATGCTGCCTTTTAGTTTTGTTGTTTTCTTCTCTGTGCAGAAGCTTTTTATCTTGATGAAGTCCCAGTAGTTCATATTTATTTTTGTTTTCCTTGCTTCCAGAGATATATTTAGTAAGAAGTTGTTGTGGCCAAGGTTAAAGAGGTTGCTGCCTGTGTTCTCTAGGATTTTGATGGTTTCCTGTCTCACATTTAGGTCTTTAATCCATTTTGAATTTATTTTTGTGTATGGTATAAGAAAGTGATCCAGTTTGATTCTTCTGCATGTTGCTGTCCAGTGTTCACAATACCATTTGTTGAAGAGACTGTCTTTTTCCCATTGGATATTCTTTACTGCTTTGTCAAAGATTAGTTGACCATATAGTTGTGGGTCCATTTCTGAGTTTTCTATTCTGTTCCATCGATCTATGTGTCTGTTTTTGTGCCAGTACAATACTGTCTTGATGATGACAGCTTTGTAATATAGTCTGAAGTCCGGAATTGTGATGCCTCCATCTTTGCTTTTCTTTTTCAAGATTGCTTTGGCTATATGGGTTAAAGCGTCCATAGATTTTTTTTTTTAATTTTATTTTTAAAGATTTTTTTTTTTTTTTATTTGAAAGAGAGTGAGCGAGCACAAGTGGGGGGAGGGGCATAGGGAGAGGGAGAAGCAGACTCCCCACTGAGCAGGGAGCCCTTCTCAGGCCTCAATCCCAGGCAGGACCCCAGGATCACGACCTGAGCCAATGGCAGATGCTTAACTGACTGAGCGACCCAGAAACCCCAGGACCATAGATTTTTAAATGTGGAGATATTTCAGTGGAAATATGCACTGAAACTAATTGCAGAGTTAAGACTAAGATAACAATTTAATGGCTTTGGCATTAGGAGAACCTGACTCCTGTTCTAATAGTAATAATAACAGTGATAAATCACAATAATATTAATGCTAATATTAATTAGTATTACTGTTACCATAGTTAATATTTGCTAAACACTTAAAACTGTCCAGGCAATATGCTAAGCACTTTGCCTTAAGAAGTTTATTTGATTTTAAAATACATCCCCAATGTGGAAAACACTACTGTTACCCTCCTTTACCAGTGAAGAAATAAGCTTAAAGAAATTAAAAGAAATATACCAAAAGTTTCTCAGCTCATAAACTCAAGATCTGGGACTCAAAATCAAGTTGTTTGACTCTAGAATATACCTTCTTAACCACAGTGCCCTATTATTCTGAAAGTAGTCACCTTCTTAGGACCTTTATTTACCTGTAAAATGAGAATAATCAATTAACAATCTCCAATTCCTTTGTAAAATCTATGATTAAGTATTATAATGTAAGTGAACATTTAAGGAGAAAAACTGTTTTTTTTTTTATTCTCTGTGACAGTACAGTGTATGTAGCCTAAATATTTGTACACACAATACCCTATGCCTTTCTTCAATTAATATTTATGGAATTAGGAAATCACTTTATATATGTAGAAAGAACGCTAAATGTACAAAGTAGTCTTCTCTTTTAATTTCATTTCTCTCATTTACTGTTTTGTAATAATATTTTTTTATTTCAGTCCAGCTATTCATTTTGAGTTTTTCTTATTTTTCTTTTTCTTTTTTGGTAATAGGTTTTATAGCCTATTATTTATTATGTTGTTAACTGCCACGAAATTATATTAGTATTTTTAAATGGGCATTCCATTATTGATCATTATTCATTAATTTCCTATTCACTTTTAACATGTATAGCAAATTATCTTCCTTGTCTCAAATTGCTTAATTATGTATAATAGAATCTCCTTTTCCTGTGGTTCAGATGATCTATGATCAGGTTTTTGATGTCAAATGACTCAAGTAGTAACTGAAATTTCTAAGATGTTTTAACAAAATTTGATTCGATTTAGCTGAAATAATGAACAAAAGCAGCAAAAATATGCATAATTCTTTATAAACTCAGGTTAGTGTTAGCATAGTAACCCTGAGATCATCCAAAAAATGTAGATCTTACTAATGACATTGGAAGTGATTATTTTAATTTTCTAATTAAAGAATTATTAACATACAAATTATATTAGTTGCAGGTGACCACACAGTGTTTCAATATTTATAAATATTATAAATAGTCACTATAATAAATCTAGTTACCATCTGTTACCATACAGAATTGTTTGAATATTATTGACTGTATTACCTATGCTGTATGTATGTGTCTTATTTATTTTATAAATGGAAGATTGTACCTATTAATCCCCTCTATGTCATATATTCCCCCTACTCACTTCCTCTCTAGCAACCATCAATTTGTTCTCTGTATCTATGAATCTTTTTCTGTTTTGTTTGTTCATTTGCTTTTTAGATTCCCCATATAAGTGGAAATCATGTGATATTTGTCTTTCTCTGACTTATTTTACTGGGCATAATACCCTCTAGGTCCATTCATGTTGTTGCAAATGGCAAGATTTCATTATTTTTTTATGGCTGAGTAATATTCCATTGTGTATGTGTGTATATGTATAGATATAGATATGAAATACATTATTTTAATTTTGAAAAAATCAAGGGAATCACCATGTAAGAGTTTTAAAGTAGATTTTTTTTTTTTTTCTTTCTGCTTGGTTGATATAATAGCCCCTATCACTGTGTGACTTACAAAATCAGTTACTAGGTAAGGGATTAAACACTAGAAGATAAGTTTTAGAAGACACTTTGAAATAATCCATACTTGGAGTTTAAGACTTCACCCTGTAGAGTAACATTGCAGTGTGTGATTACTGAAAACTATACGTAACTATACTACACATATGGAACATGTCGTATGCCTTGTGCACTACATGGTAAATCTCTTTTTTGTTGTTTCTGTGGTAGTAAGCAGTAAACTTTATTTCTTAAGAATATAAAAAAAATGAGTTGGAGTTTTTATTTCCTAACAGCTAAATAGTTAAACTAGGCCAAACTAAAATGTGGAAGAGCTTTAGTAAAGCTCTAGTAAAAGGCACCCCACTAGTCAATTTTTTAAGTGGAGAAATAGGGCACCTAGGTGGCTCAGCTGGTTAAGTGTCTGCCTTCAGCTTGGGTCAGGATCCCAGGGTCCTGGGATCCAGCCCCGCATTGGGCTCCCTGCTCTGCAGTAAGCCTGCTTCTCCCTCTCCCACTCCCCCTGCTTGTGTTCCCTCTCTCACTGTGTCTCTCTCTATCAAAAAAATAAATAAAATCTTTTAAAAAAAATAAAAAATAAATAAAGTGGAGAAATAATACAAAAAAGTTTAAGTATATCATTTAAGCCCTCAATATACTAGGGGCAATTTGAGAACAAATGAGATAATGTATTCAAATCTCTCCCTCTGTGTTAAGTTATAATAAATAGAGATAATTAATTTCATAGAGAATTCATAAGCCTCTTTTTTAAGAAATACAATTTTCTGATATAAATTCTGCACTGCCCACTTTTCCTACTTTCTGTCCCTGGGAGTTTTGTGATTAGAAGAATGGAATTGAATAGGCTTAGGAACTACACTTAAAAAGATTACTCAAGGGGGGTGCAGAGCAAGATGGCGGAGGAGTAGGAGACCTGTATTTCGTCTGGTCTCAGGAATTCAGCTGGATAGGGATCAAACCATTCTGAACACCTACAAACTCAACAGGAGATC
>NW_022589711.1:75331572-75351365 GCF_004348235.1 Phoca vitulina | reverse complement strand
ATGGAATATTATGCAGCCATCAAAAGGAATGAGATCTTGCCATTTGCAATGACGTGGATGGAACTGGAGGGTGTTATGCTGAGCGAAATAAGTCAATCAGAGAAAGACATGTATCATATGACCTCACTGATATGAGGAACTCTTAATCTCAGGAAACAAACTGAGGGTTGCTGGAGTGGGGGGTGGGGTGGGAGGGATGGGGTGGCTGGATGATAGACACTGGGGAAGGCATGTGCTACGGTGAACGCTGTGAACTGTGCAAGACTGTTGAATCACAGATCTATACCTCTGAAACAAATAATGCAATATATGTTAAGAAAAAAAAAGAAGATAGTAGGAGGGGAAGAATGAAGGGGGGAAATCGGAGGGGGAAACGAACCATGAGAGACGATGGACTCTGAAAAACAAACTGAGGGTTCTTGAGGGGAGGGGGGTGGGAGGATGGGTTAGCCTGGTGATGGGTATTAAAGAGGTTACGTTCTGCATGGAGCACTGGGTGTTATACACAAACAATGAATCATGGAACACTACATCAAAAACTAATGATGTAATATATGGTGATTAACATAACAATTTTAAAAAGTCAAAAAAAAAAAAAAGATTACTCAAGGGGCACCTGGGTGGCTCAGTTGATTAAGTGTCTGACTCTTGATTTTAGTTCTGGTCATGATCTCAGGGTTGTGAGATCAAGCTCGGCATCGGGCTCCATTATGGGCATGGAGCCTGCTTAACATTCTCTCTTTCTCTCCTTCTCCTTCTACCTCTCCCTGCCCTGCTCTTTCTCTCTCTCCCTCTCTCTAAAAGAAAAAAGAAAGAAAAGTACTTGAGTTTAGAGTACCTGAGGTATACATACTGAATTCATAACTATACATCAGTGGAAAGGGGGAAAATGTTCAGGTATGTATTCAGCAGGAAGGGATTGTGTTCCACAGTGCCTGTCCCTATGAGAGACTGGCAAGAGTGGAGCACAGATGGTAAGAGGTAATTGGAAGAAATACAAACATTTGGACATCAATGACAGCAGTGCTAGACAACTTGCAGTCACAAATTAAAAAGAAGAAAAAAAAAGGAAAAGAAAAAGTCCTTTAGGCTTCTTCAGCTACCTAGGCAGTCGCTGAAATCCTGGCTTCTGGAGAAACTGATTTTTACTGGGAACAAAAGGAGATGTCTCAAAAGTAAGAGAAGACAAGCCACAGACTGGGTGAAAACATTTGCAAAACACATATCTGATATAGGACTGTTGTCTAAAATATACAAAGAAGTCTTAAAACTGAACAATAAGAAAAGGAACAACCCAATTTAGAAACTAGGCAAAAGATTTAAATAGACACCTCACCAAAGAAGATAAACATATGGCACATAAGCATATTTTATTAAAATAAAGAAATGAAAACAATGAAATATCAACACACACTTGTTGGAATGGCTAAAACCAGGAACACTGACAACCTTAAATGCTGATGAGGATGTGGAGCCATAGGAGATCTTACTCATGGCTGGTGGGTTGCAAAATGGTGCAGCCACTTTGGAAGTTTGGCAGTTATTTAGAAAACTAAACATATGCTTACCATATGATTTGGCAGTCATGCTCTTTGGTATTTACCCAAATAAACTGAAAAGTTATGTCTACACAGAAACCTGCACACAGATGTTTATAGCAGTTTTATTCATAATTTCCAAAACTTGGAAGCAAGCAAGATGTCCTTTAGTTGGTGAATGGATAAAATATTTCATTGTCTACTTGTACCACAGTTTATGATACAGTGTTATCAAGCCTTGAAGAAACATTGAGGAACCTTAAATGTATATTATTAAGTAAAAGAAGTCAATCTTAAAAGATGCAAACATGAATCTAACTATATGATGTTCTGGAAAAGGCAAAACTAATAATGACAGTAAAAAGATCAGTGGTTGCCAGGTTTGGGGAGAGGAAAGGATGAATAGGCAGAGCACTAAGGATTTTTAATGCAGTGGAACTCATCTTTATGATAATATAATGGTGGGTATATGTCATTATACATTTGTCAAAACTCATAGAATGTACAATGCCAAAAGTGTACTATAATGTAAACTATGGGATTTGGGTGATATGTCAGTGTAGGTTTATTGATTGTAACAAATATATAACTCTGTGAGGGGATGTTGATAGTGGAAGAGGCTGTGCATGTATGGGGGAGGAGTATAAGGGAACTCAGTACTCTCCACTCAGTTTTGCTGGGGAGAGAGGGAAAGAGGGTAGAAAAGGAGAAAGGAGGAGAGGGAAGAGGGACAAGATGGAAGTGGTGAGAAGAGGGGGGGTGGGGACAGAGAGAGTTCTCTGTCAGCTTTTGGAAAGTAGAGCCAACCAATGAAGGCAAGAGAAAAAGAAATCAGAATAGACCAAGAGAACCAGAAGTGACAAAAAATTTGCCACAGTTTTTTTTAAGTCAGGTTGGATATAGACACATTCCTATTAGACTAGGAAATATGAATTAACATCCAAGTGCTTGTTTCCTGAGAATTAATTAGATTAGCCAGAAGAGCTCCTGATGGACACTGCAACCAAGGGAAGCCATACATCATCACCTGAGTTATCAGAAAGGAATCCTACCCTACACACAGAAAAAGAGATGGAAAGGAGTCTGTGTTGGGCTATGGATGTAAATGAGCACTGGCTATCACTGATTGGCATTTTAACCCCCTTTATGGAATACTGCAGTGATTTGACTCAGGGAAAGATGACAGGAGAAAAGGTTTTCACATGTGTACTCAATGCTTTGTTCCTTCCCATGACACTAAGGAGACTTTTACTTTCATCTACTCCAGCTTTTCTTTCATTTCTTTTCTCTACGACCAGGAACTCTTGTCAGCTTGCCCCACCACACAAAGGACTGGAGAGAGCTGGAGAGTTTCATCTTTACTTGATTAGCTCCAAGCCATGTCTACATAAGAGTGATAGCTGGACTTGCAATGGAGGTGCAAGTGGGAGAAAATCACTGCCATCATCATCATAACTGGATAGAGAAAGGGGAAAAAGGCTAGAGAGACTAGCTAGAGTCTGTACAAGGCAGATTGGGAAAATGTTCTTTTGAGGTTATTTTGAGGGAAGAGAGAAATTTGAGTAGACTCTCTTCTGTTTATGAGGGCAAGAAAAAAAGACAAAGGAATTTTTATGACATGTTGCCCTACATTTAAAAACATAACTCTATTGATGTTTTCTTTAGAAATTGCTTTAAAGAGGGGCGCCTGGGTGGTTCAGTCGGTTAAGCGTCCAACTCTTGATTTTGACTCAGGTCATGATGTCAAGGTTCTGGGATTGAGCCCTGCATCAGGCTCCGTGCTCAACAGGGAGTTTACTTGAGAATTCTCTCTCTCCCTCTTCCTCTGCCCCTCCTCTTGCTTATGCACTCATGAGTGCTTTCTTTCTCTCTCTAAAATAAAATAAATAAATCTTTTTTTTTTAAATTGCATTAAGGAGGGGCACCTGGGTGGCTCAGTTGGTTAAGCTTCTGACTCTTGATCTCAGCTCAGGTCTTGATCTCAGGGTCATGAGTTCAAGCCCCATGTTGGGCTCCGCACTGGGCATGGATCCTACATTAAAAAAAAAAGAAAGAAATTGCATTAGAGATTTAAATTGCTTTCAATCATATTTTGATTACCAAATTGTGTTCTTGTTTCATATTTTTGTTGTAATAGTAGTAACCATCATCATCATAATATATTATTATTACTATTATTATTCTGAAAATACTGTATGCCAGGAATTACCTACAACTAATAGGAGTTAAATCCAAACTGAAAATTAAAAGTGTTAAAATCTCATATAGTTAATTTTTCCAATACTATGTGATACCTGAGATTGCTCTTTAATCCACCTTTGGGTCTCAACTCACATTTTGAAGTTGCTGGCAAAGAGGGACTTAGGGTATTAGTAAACCTAAATAGAGCATAGTTATACCTATGAAGCTAAATTCACTTATTGAGAACACATTTTATAATGTGAGTCATTTCTTTTTTTTTTTTTTTTTTTTTTTTTAGTGATGTAGGTTCAAATTTCTAAAGGCAGTATACAGTGGCACTCAACAATCCTGGGAAAAGATTAAGCTCAAATATTAAAGCAACAAAGCAGACAGCCATGAGGGTTGATATATTTCAACTTTACAAAGTTTTCTTTTTAATCTCTCAGTAATTGATGGTGCTTTTAGACATCTTACTATCTACCAGCTCCATCAAAAAGTAGACAAGACAGACAATATGAATGGAAATCACTATTTGTTATGGATTATATTTGACATGATATACTATGTTTTTTTGAATACCCAGTTTTATATATCTCTGCTGAGAAATGGAAATCTTTATTTTGTCTTTTTTATCTGATTTATAACACTATTGAATTCAGAAATTGCACTCAATCCAATATGATTCCTCATCTGTCTTCCAATTTAAAAATAACAACCCAAACAAAATCAATGACTGTTAAAAAAAAAAAAGTGAGACATAACCCTCCCTATCATATAAGAAAAAAACAGAAAGCCATTTATACAAATATCAGCTGGCCAGGGAAAATCATGTTCCAGAGTACTGGTTTAATAGACACCAATGTCTAGTTTAGTATTAATATTTTGTTTTTAGTTGCGACACCTGAATATTATGAAAAATTTCATGTGACACACAATCATAAACCTTCCTCTGTTGCCGTTTATTGAAGTGAAAGTATGTCAATTGTGTGTTGGACTGCTTCCATCTTTGAGGCATTCTGTGACAATGTTGCTCACAGCCTGTTCCAAGGACCAACTATATAAATCATTCGTTAAAGAAAAATCCTCAATCCCATCGCTAGTCCTACTGAAATAGAATCTTCAGGAGTTAGGACTCAGAACCTACAGTTTTAAAAAGTACCTTTTAAATGAGAAATACTGGCCTTTGTTTCAGAATAGATCCATATTCCACAGAAATTTTTACCTTAACATTTTAAGTAACTAGAATTAAGAATCAAGAATATTGCAATTAATAATTGCAGATAACTTACAATTAACATTAATATTAATATTAAGTAGAGTGCTCGCTTCGACAGCACATATACTAGTATTAATATTAAGTAGAATTAAATTATATGTTAAATTCATTTTGAAATAATACTGTCTTAATATTTTAAGCAATGTAACAAAATATTAATTAATTCAGAAATATACATTAAATATTTTGTTTATGGTAATTGGAAAGCTAGTTAAAAATTAAGAAATATTAAATACAATCTGTGATGGGACGCCTGGGTGGCTTGGTTGGTTAAGCGTCTGCCTTCAGCTCAGGTCATGATCCCAGGGTTCTGGGATCGAGTTCCGCATCAGGCTCCTTGCTTGGCAGAGAGCCTGCTTCTCCCCCTTCCTGCTCTGCCTGCCACTCCCCCTGCTTGTGCTCTCTCTCTCTCTGACAAAAAAAATAAATAAAATCTTTAAAAAAAATAAATAAATACAATCTGTGATATTAAATTTTGATATTTCGTAAAATTTAACATTACAGTGACATATATTCCAAAATAAGTTGGTGCTTAGTGTTCTCTCTATAAGATTTATGTCCAGGAATTTATTTTTCAAAAATAGAGTTTATAAGAAATTATGGACAGAAGGGATCCTCTGGTCCAAAACCACCACCTTAATGATGAGGAAAGAGGTAGCAGAGCTAGGACTTGGCCCCTCAGGGCATTTTTTGTTACTCCACCGTCATTCTGACTTGTTACATGTGTATCTTTCAAATCAGGAAAAGGATGGTGGTTAAGAACATAGACTTTGAAGTCAGAGGGATCTAGACCTGAACACTAATCTGTTTTTTTGTAACTTTAGAGAAGTTACTTAATTCCCTGTGTCTCAGTTCCTCAGCAATTTAGGGGAAAATATTTACATGTATTTATATTTATAAATGTTTATATTTTGAATTTAATATTCTTAATAGGTAATGCATTCAAATGGTTTTTAAAATATCAAAGCAGTGTAAAAAACTATACAGTAAAAAGTACCCCATGAGTCTCCTTTCCTTTATCTGTAGATAATCACACTTATTTGTTTGTATATATATGCCTGTTTCTAGGTTTTCTTTATGCAACTATTCTCAAGTATAAATTAACATATATTATTTCTCCCTTCATATATTAATGGTGACCACTCACAGCTTTATACATTTTTTTGTTTTAACTTAATGTTGTATCTTGGAGATCACTCCATGTCAAAATACAGAGAATGTCTTCATTTCTTTTTTACAGCACAATCATAATAATAGTCAACATTTTTGTGGTAATTAGCATGCACAAAATATTATTTTAAATGTCTTACATATAGTAAGACATATGTAATGGCATATTCTTCAGAACCACACTAGGAAATGTGCATTTATTTAATACCCATTTATAGATATCGAAGCCATATTTATGGATCTTGCTGCAAATCTTACAAACATCAAAGGGTAACGTAGGGATTTGAAACTGTAAGTCTTGCAATTTGGGCTCTGAAACTTTATACCATAATACATCTCAGCTTCATAATATCCCATTCTATAGTTTATTCATAATTTATTTATCCAATATTCTACTAATGCAAAATTGTGTTGTTTCCAAACTTTCTTTTCCTTACAACTAATGCTGCAGTTAATAATCTTGAACAGAAAAACATATGCAACCTATATCTATAAGAAAAATTCGTAGAAGTCAGATTACTGGGTGAAAATGTAAATGCCTTTGTAATTTTAATAGATGCTGCCAAATTACGCTCTTTAGTGATTTTTTAATGTGTAGTTCCACCAGCAATGTATTAGAGTCTTTATTTCGCCATAGGCCTGCTAACAGAGTATGTTGCCAAACATTTAGATTTTATCCCCAAGTAGGACAAAAATGCTGTCACTATAGTGTTAATGTTAATTTTTCTTATTAGAAATTAGATTGAGCATCTTTCCATTTTTTCAAGACCAATATGTATTTCCCTTTCTGTTCATAACCGTTACTCCTTTTTAGAAATTGCACTGTTAGTTTTTTCTTGTAAATAGGAATTCTTTTTATAAATTCAGGAGATTGATTCTTTGAAAACAATGTGATTTGAACATTTTTTTCAGCTTTTCATTTTTTAAAATAGACTTTATTTTTTGAAACAGTTTTATATTACAGAAAAATTGAGAAGATAGTACAAAGAGTTCTTGGATGTCTTGCACTCAATTTCCCTTATTATTAATATCTTGCATTAATATGGCACATTTATTACAATTAATGAACTAATATTAATACATTATTATTATTAACTAAAGGCCATATTTTCTTCAGATTTCCTTAGTTATTACCTAATGACTTTTTTGTTTGTTTTGTTTTTGTTTTTCTCTTTCAGGATCCTATCCAAGCTACCATATTACATTTAGTCATCAGGTCTCCTTAGGCTCTGTCTTCATTCAGGCTGCTATAAATTAATACCATAGACTGGTGGCTTAACCAACATACGTTTATTTCTCATAGTTCTGGAGGCTAGAAGTCCAAGATGAGGGTGCCAGTATAGTGGGGTTCTTGGTGAAAGCCCTATTCCTGGTCATACCCCTACATGGGCTTTCCTTGGTGTGTGCACTCAGAGAGAGAGAGCTCCTCTCTCTTTCTATTTTTTAAGGGCATTTATCCCATCATGGGGCTCCACCCTCATGACTACATCTAAAACTAATTACTTCCTGAAGATCATGTCTCCAAATACCATCACATTTGTGATTAGGGCTTCAACATTTGAATTTGGGGGGACATAGTCCATAGCAGGCTTTCTTGACTATGAAAGTTTGTCGGATTTTCCTTGATTTTGTTGACCTTATCAGTTTTCAGGACTACTATTCAGATACTTTGTAGGATGCCATTTTATTAGAATTTATCTGATTTTTTTAAATGATTAGACTGAGGTTATGAGTTTTTGGAGGAAAACCATGGATGTAAAGTACCATTTTCATCATAACATATCAAGAGTATATGCTGTCACATGATTTATTATTGTTGATATTGACTTTGGTCACCTGGCTAAGGTAGTGTTTGTAGGTTTCTCCATTATAGAGTAACTCTCTAATCCCACCCCCTTTCCGTACCATTTCATTTGAAGAAAGCTACTATGCCTAGCCTATACTTAAGCATGGGGAGTTATAATCCCCTTACTCAGGGGGAGGAGTATCTATGTAAATTACTTAGAATTGTTCTTCACAAGAGTTGTACTTATTATCTTCCCTTTATTTATTCATTTATTTGTATCAGTATGGAATCAGGGTTTTTGTTGTTGTTTTGGTGTTTTGTTTTGTTTTGTTTTATTTTGTTTTGTTTTGTTTGTATTTGGATAAATCCAATACTATT
Organism: Phoca vitulina; assembly: GCF_004348235.1. Taxonomy (NCBI): domain Eukaryota; kingdom Metazoa; phylum Chordata; class Mammalia; order Carnivora; family Phocidae; genus Phoca; species Phoca vitulina. Next base: position 75,343,036 of record NW_022589711.1, on the reverse strand, counting down.
TTATACATTTTGTTGCCCAGGAAAGCTTTATCCATTACGAGTTCTTTTGGTTGATTCCTGTGTTTTTTTGACATAACTCCATCAATGTCTGGTTTGTTTGAGTACTTCCTCACTTTCTACCAATACAAGATGATCTAGGCTTATCTCGTATATATACTGCCCCAGTCCTAGAATCAACCATTTCTTCAAAGATTCTTGGTTCCTTCTCTTGTAGAATAATGTTAGAAACCAAGATCTGGTCACTATGTGTGCTTTTGCTAGGGTGATATTATTGTCTTCAGGCCTTCTCAGGGGACAGAACAAGAAAATATATGAGTGCATGTATATGAACTGTTTCCCACACACATGTGTGTGTGTGATTTCTATATGTAACCATTTGTATCCATATTACTTAAACATAAGTTCATATAGGTGTCTCCAACTCTAATCCATCACCACGTGGGTCATTCTAGCCCCCTCCCCTTGATTAACTATAAATTCCCCTCCAACAGTGAAAAGCTTAGCTTCCACAATCTGCCATCCATTTACTCTATTATTCAATTCCAATATATGTATAGAAGTAGCAAAAGCAGTCCATAAGGACTAAAGTATATTGTTTATGGGTAGTTCTTTTGCCTTTAGCTGTGTAGACTCATTTCTAGAGTTAATTAGGTCAACACTTTTTTCCTTATCTCCTTTAGTGACGTTGTTTCACACATTTGTAATACAATAGATTCTCTTGTCCTAGTCTGCCTTCTTTCCTGGGATTCCCCACCTCCTAAATGATTTTGTTTTTAATTTGCATACATTAAGATTCACCTTTGTGTTTTAAAGTTTGATGGATTTTTACAAATACATAATTTTATATCCAACATTACAATATTATACAAAATATCATCATTAAAAAATTTTATCACCTAAAAACTTCATGAGCTTCACCTGTTTATTCTTCTCCTCCCCAGAATTCCTAGAAACCACTGGTCTTTTTATTTTCTATATAGTTTTGCATTTTCCGGAAAGTTATATAATTGGAATCATATAGCATATGGCTTTTTTAGACTGGCTTCTTTACTTCACAATATGCATTTAAAGTCCATCCTTGTTTTTCCATAGCCTGGTGGTTCACTTCTGTTTTATTGCTGAATAATATTCCATTGTATGGATACATCCAGTCTGTTTAACTGTTTACCTATTGAAGGACATCTTAGTTGATTTGTTTATGGTGATTATGAATAAAGCTGTTATAAACATTTGTGTAGAGGTTTTCATGTAGACATAAGTTTTCAAATAATCTGTGTAAATACCTGGGAGAATGATTGCTCAATTATATAGCAAGTGTTTTGTAAGAAACTGCCAAACTATCTTCCAAAGTGACTATCATTTTGTGTTCCCATCAGCAATGGAAGGAGTAGCTCCAAAACCGTGCTAGCATTTGGCATTGTCTATTTAATTTTTTTATTTTAGACATTCTAGTAAGTGTGTAGTTTAATATGGCTGTTGTTGTAATTTGAAATTTCTTAATCCTAAATGATATTGAACATCTTTTCATATGTCTATCATTGCTATATCTTCTTTGGTGAAGTGCTTAGATATTTTGTTTTAAAAATTGGATTGTTTTCTTATTATTGAGTTTTAAGAGTTCTTCATATATTTTGGATAACAGCCCTTTATCAGATATTGTTTTGCAGATATTTTTTCCCAGTTAGTGGCTTTTCTTTTCATTTCTGTAAGGATCTTTTACAGAGCAGTTTTTAGTTTCATTAAAATCTAATTTATCAATTTTGTGTTTGTGGACCATACTTTCTATGTTGTAGTTAAAAACCATCATCAAACATAAGGTTACCGAAATTTTCTCATATGTTTTCCTCTAAAAGGTGTATCATTTTGCATTTTACATTTATGTCTGTAATCATTTTGAGTTGATTTGATTTTTAGTGTTTCCTTTTGATTCTTTCTTAGCATTTCCATTTCTTTGTTTACATTACCCATTTGTTCTTGTATGTTGCCAACTCTTTCCATTAGAGCCCTTAACATATAAATCATAATCTTTTAAATTCCCTGTCTGGGGGCACCTGGGTGGCTCAGTTGGTTAAGCGTCTGCTTTCAGCTCAGGTCATGATCCTGGGATCCTGGGATATAGCTCCATGATGGGCATCCTGCTCAGCGGGAAATCTGCTTTTCCCTCTCTCTCTGACCTTCTCCCCTGCTCGCTCTTGCTTGCGCTCTCTCTCAAATGAATAAAAAAAAAAGTCTTTAAAAAAAAATTCCCTGTCTGAAAATCCCTAAATCTATGTCATATCTGATTTTTTTTCTTCAGACTGCATTTTTCTTTTTCTTTTTTTTTTTTAAAGATTTCATTTATTCATTTGAGAGAGAGAGAGAGAGAGAGACAGAAAGAGCACAAGCAGGGGGAGAGGCAGAGGGAGAGGAAGAAGCAGACTCCCCGCTGAGCAGGAGCCCCACGATGTGGGGCTCGATCCCAGGACTTCAAGATCATGACCTGAGCCAAAGGCAGACGCTTAACCATCTGAGCCACCCAGATGCCCAAGACTGCACTTTTCTTGTCTTTTTGCATTTCTTGCAATATTTTGTTGAAAAGCAGACATGATGTATTGGGTAACAGGAACTAAACTAATTGGGCCTTTAGTGTAAAGTAGCATGCTAATCTGGCTAGGGGTTGGGCTGTTTTTAATGTTTGCCGTGGTTATAGTTGCCAGAAGCTTCAAATTCCTTTAGTATCCTTGTTTTTGTCTCCCCTGTTAATTTGGGGTTTCTAAAAGAAATCCTCCTTAAATGTAATCTGGCCTTGTAGGTCTTTCAGTTGTAATCCACTGTTGATACCCAGAAAGTAAGGCAGAGAGGAAGCATTTTATGGTATTATGACTTAATCTTTTACTGGGCCTATATCACTGGATTGTGACCTTTGCAAGTATTTTCTTGATCTTTTCTCCCCCTTAGGTGAGACAAGAAGGTTAAAGGGGCTGGAGTGGAGTAAATGCCATCCCTCAGAAGAGCTAAGGCTCTGCTGAAGTCTTTTCCCCTGAAGAGAAGGACTTTGTTATGGAGATTGCTCTGGGTATCTTTTAATGTTTTCCTTCCATTCCTGCAGGAGACCTGAGGGAATTTTCCTTGGCTTTTCTTTCATAATCTTGTGGTGTTCTGGAGGTAAAACACACAAAAGCATAGGGGTCTTCCTAAAACTGTGGCCCCCCAGAAATTTCTTGCACTCATACTAGTTCACACTCAGCCTTCAACAATTTGTCAAATTATTTGTTTTCTTATTAGTTTATGACTCCAGCCACTTCTCTTCCATGTAAGCTGTCCTCAGCTGTTATTCTTTATATTTACCTGCCTCACCAGATTTCTGGGTGGCAATTAGCCAGCAGCCTTTCTTTTATGGGTCCAAACATAGTCATCAGTGTTATTTGTTTCACTTTTTTCTTAATTGTAACGACAGGGGTGACAACTTATAAAACATATCAGAGCTAAAACCAAAAGTCCTATCATTTGTTTTTTGACTATTTAGTGTTTGGGGGTTTTTTTGTTTGTTTGTTTTTGTTCATTGTTGTTGTTGTTGTTGTTGTTCTGCCATGTAAAAATTTCAGTGGTTTATGAAATGCTGCAGCAAATCCAAAACCACTTTAATTATTGAGATTGTGTAAAATATTTGAATATATAGTAGGGCTACCTCCACTTTTTTTTTTATCAGTTATCTATTGCCATATAGAAAATTAGCCCCCAAACTTATTGACTCAAAGCAATAAACATGTTTGCTTGTCATTGTTGTTGTTGTTTTTAATCTCACATAATTTCTATGGGTCAGAAATTCTGGAGCAACTTAGTTGACTCGAGTCTCAAAAGATTTCACTCAGGGTGTCGCCCAATACTGCAGTCATCTTAAGGTTTGACTGAGGCTAAAGTGTCTGTATCGGGTGGGTTTTCATGTAACTTGGAAGTTAGTGCCAGCCTCAGTTCTTTTCCACCTGTACTTCTCCACTGGGGCTGCTTGAGTGCTCTTACAACCGGTGGCTGACTTCCCCCAGAGAATGTGATCTAAGAGAGAGCAAGCAGGAAGTAGCAATCTTTCCTAAAGGATCCTTGGATGTGACACACCAACTATATATTCAATTGATAGTACAGGTCAGCCTTATTCAGTGTGGGAGAGGACTTCCTAACAGCATGAATACCAAGATATAAGTGTGGTGCCTAAATGGGGTTCACCTGATTTGGGGCCCCCAAATGTGGGTCGATGACCAGGTGGAAGACGGTGCCACAGGAGGTGAAATAATTCACCCGAGGCAGAACAAAGGAGAGAGGAGAAAGAAGTTTATTGAATACACCACAAGGGAGCAGGGGCAAGACAGCAGAGGAGAGACTGTCTCCAACAAGGTAGTGGGTGGGGGCTGTTTTTAAAAGGGGAACATGAGGAGGTATGACACATATGGAATCTTCCCTTTTTTGGTAACTATGCCTAGTTGTAAGTAGCACATTGGTCAGTTAGGGCCTGTGGATATTTTGAGGTGGGCCACCTAATGGGCCTGTGTGTATCAGCCAGGTGGTCACTGTGGCCCTTTATATATTCCATTGCTCAAGGCTGTTTGCCTAAAAGTGGCCTCTAGGGGCACCTGGGTGGCTCAGTCATTAAGCATCTGCCTTCGGCTCAGGTCATGATCCCTGGGTCCTGGGATTGAGCCCAGCATCAGACTCCCTGCTGGGCGGGAAGCCTGGTTCTCCCTCTCCCACTCCCCCTGCTTGGGTTCCCTCTCTCACTATATCTCTCTCTGTCAAATAAATAAAATCTTAAAAAAAAAAAAAAAGTGGACTCTACGATAAGGATTTTTTTTTTTTTACAATAAGGATCATTGAGTGCCATATTGAAGATGGGTTATGACATCCTTCTTCAACTGTCATCTTCAGAATATAATTGTTTTTGCTAATTTAATTCTTTGTGTGAAATTTAGATTCAGTTTATTCAAATTTGTGTGTGTGTGCATGTGTGTGTATGTGTATGTTTGGTAAATAATACCAAATTTAAAAATTAACTAAGAAAGAATTGACTCTTCATGAAGTTGGGTCTTATACAAGAATATGACTTTCAGTTTATTCAAATGTACATTTATGCCTTTCATGTTTTAATGTTTTCTTCATGGAAGTTATCTGTATATCTTATCTTGTTAAGTGTGTTTTAGGTATTTTATCTATTTTTGTGGCTATTTTATTAGGTTTGTATCTTCCAGTATACCTTTTGATAATGATTTTATGTGATAAGATGGCTTTTGATTTCTGTATATTTTGTTCCCCAATACTTTATCACATTATTTCGTTACTTATAGTAGTTGAGTAGTTTATTCTCTGGTATATTCCAAGCATAGTGTTAGCATATGCAAATAATGAGAATATTATGTCTCTATTCAGGTTTTATAATTAAATATCTTTCTCTTCTTTAATTTTTTGACTCAGTGCTATATTGTAGCAATGCTTATGAGTATCCTTTGCAGTGTATGAAACCCTGCCTTTGTGGCCAACATGATGTTAAAGATATACCCACTGATTCCTATTTTATTCAATATTTTTAGCAAGAGTAGCTTTAAATTTTGTCCAATTTCTTTGTACCATTTATGGAGATGATATGATTTTTCTCTTTATATCTGTTCATATGATTAATTACTTTGATAGGCTTCATAATACTAAACTGATATTGCTTTATAGAAATAAACTGCACTTAGTTATGATAATAAACCTTATAGTGTGCTACTGGATAATATTTGGGAAATTTACATTAATATTTAGAAGTGAAATTGAGCTGTCATTTTATTTTTGTGAACTCTGAAAATTTTCACTTAATAATGTATCTTTTCAAGGAAAAATTTAAAATTGTTATGGATTTTTAATTTATCAATTTGTTTTTTGGTTAGTGGTTTTTGTACCTTAATTTTTTTTTTTACCTATTTTAAACTTGCAAAGATATTCTACAATGCCTATTTCTAAAAGCCTTATAGCTTTAGTTTCAACATGTAGTGCGTGCTCCATCTCAAATTAATTTTTGTATAAAGTGCAGTATATGTTCATGTGAAATAAAAAGATAGGTAATATGTATATTATATATAATATATAAGATATATACTGTTTATATTTTATAATAGATAATATAATAATAATATAATAAATAATAATATATGATATCCCCTCATTCTAAATGAGGAAGCCTTCATATCTATATAATAATATATATAATATCTGTATATAATAAATATTATATAGATATATAGATACAGATATATAAATATAGATATCTATATCTAGATATAGCTATCTGCCACTGGTTTCTAACACAGGGCTCCAAAAACTCTTGTGATATCCTAAGTGATAAGAACACTAGTTCTGTTCTGTTATTTGTCTTTGTTCTGTTATTTGTCTTTGACTCTGTCCCTGACACAGGACTCCTAAAACCCTTTTAAAATCCTAAGTGATAAGAGCACTAGGAGCATCTTTTATTCCAATGAAGTGACTCTAAGCAGGTCTTGAGTGGCTCCTGGCTGGGGGCTGGTAACCAGAAAGACCAAGCCATGTTCATAAGTTTGTGAATTTTCAGCCTGACCCTCATTCTACATGAGGAGACCTTGATAAAAAACCCTGTAGTACACGATTCAGAGAGCTTCCAGGCTGATGAACACATCCACACTGGGAGGGTGACATACCCCAACTCCACAAGACTTCACAAGGACAGAAGCTCCTGTACTCTGGACCCTCCCAGACCTCTCCCTATGTATTTTTCTTTTCTTTTCTTTTTTAAGATTTTATTTATTTATTTGACAGAAAGATACACAGCGAGAGAGGGAACACAAGCAGGGGGAGTGGGAGAGGGAGAAACAGGGAAGAGCAGGGAGCCCGATGCAGGGCTTGATACCAGGACCCTGGTATCATGACCTGAGCCGAAGGCAGATGCTTAATGACTGAGCCACCCAGACGCCCCTCTCCCTATGTATTTCTTCATCTGGCTGTTCCTCTTATCCTTTATTATATCCTTTAATAAACTACTAAACATAACTGAGTTCTTTGAGCCACTCAATCAAATTAATCAAACCTGAGGAGGCGGTTGTTGCAACATCGGATCTATAACTGGTTGGTTGGTTAGAAGTGCAGGTGTTAACACGGGCTTGCAACTAGTGTCTGAAATAGGGGTGGCAGGGGGAGCAGTCTCATGGAACTGAGCCCTTACATGTGGGGTCTGATGCTATCTCTTGGTAGATAGTGTCAGAATTGAGTTACAACTGTGGGATTCCCAGTTGGTGTCAGAGGCTTACTTGTTGTGGGGGAAAACCTCACACACTTGTGACCAGAAGTGTTAGTGTCAGAGTGAAGTGTTTTGTGAGTAGTAGAAGAAACACAAAAGAGATAACTAAATGAGGTTTTTCCCTACAACAGGAGGGAAAGACTGGATTTTTTGTTTTAGTTGATGTACTTTTTTTGTTTTCCTGTACAGGTATTTATTTATTCCAGCTCCATTTGTTGGAAATACTTTCCTTTCAACATGGAATCATCTTGAATTCCTTTTCCAAGTTGCTTAGTCTTATGTATATTGATCTATTTCTGGACTTGCTTTTCTGTTCTATTGCTCAGTTTGTTTATACTCATATCACATACCAAAATATCTTCTTTATTACTTAGTTTAGCTTTTGAAGTCAGATAATCTAAATCTTCCAATTTTGTTGTTTTCCCAAGATTGTTTTAGCTATCCTAGATCCTTTCTATTTCTATATAAATTTTAGAATCAGCTTGTCTTTTTTACAAAAAATAAATAAAAAAAAAAAGTAAAGCAGCCTATTACGATTTAGAGAAGTGAGATTGCATTAAATCTGTGGATCAGCCTGGGGAAAATTATCATCTTGACAATATTGAGTCTTGAAATCTATGAGGATGGTATATCTGTTCATGTATTTAGCTCTTCCTTAATTATGCTCAGCGATGTTCATAGTTTTCATTGTTGAATCTTTGTCCAACTTTCATTATATTCATTCCTAACTTTCTCTTTTTTATGGTTTTGATGCTAATAAATGGTATTTTTTAAATGTTTATATTCTGTTAACATACAAAAATATAATTTGGTTTTTAATATTGACCTTGTATCCTTAGACTTTGCTAAATTCACTTAATTATTTTATATACCTTAGGATTTTCTATGTATAGGTCAAATCATCTCTGAATAAAAACAGTTTTGCTTCTTCTTTCCCAAATTTTTACTTTTTTTTTTTTTTTTTTAACCTTCTTGCTTTGGCTAGGAACTCTAGTACAATGTGGAATAGAAATGATGAGAGCGAATATTTGGTCTTATTTCCAATCTTCTGGAGAAGTATAAAATATTTTATCAGTAACTATGATGTTAGCTGTAGATTTGTCAGAGGTGTCCTCATAGATTAAGTTTCCTTTTTAAGATTTTTTTTAAGAATTAATGTAAAATTTTGTCAGATGCCTTTTCTGCTTCTATTTAGACCATCATATAATTTTTTAACTTTTATTCTGATAATGTGACGAATTGTACAAGTTGTTTTCCAAGTTCTAAACCAACCTTTGATCCATCCATTAATCTCTGTATTCTCATGATGTATTATTTATTTTATGTATTGCTGGATTTGATTTACTACATTTTGTTGAGGATTTTTACATAAATGTTTATGAGAGATATTGATATATAATATTTCTTTGTGGAAATGTCCTTGCTAGATTTTGATCTCTGAGTTAGTCTGGCCTCAAAAAAGCAGTTGGAAAATAGTCCCTTCTCTATTTCCTGAAAGAATTTGTGTAATATTGATTTTAATTTCTCCTTATATGTTTGATAAAATTCATCAGTCAAGTCACCTTGGCCTAGAGTTTACTTTTGAAAAGATTTTTTTTTTTTTTTTTAATTTTATTTATTTATTTGACAGATAGAGACACAGTGAGAGAGGGAACACAAGCAGGGGGAGTGGGAGGGGGAGAAGCAGGCCTCCGGCTGAGCAGGAAGCCCCATGTGGGGCTCGATCCCAGGACCTTGAGATCATGACCCAAGCCGAAGGCAGACGCCTAACGACTGAGCCACCCAGGCGCCCCTGGAAAGATGTTTAATTACAATTTCGATATCTTCAGCATGTATAGGGATCTCAGATTTTCTCTTTTTCTCCCCTTTGTGTTGGTTTTCAATTGCATTTTCCAAGATATTTGTCCATTTTATTTAAATTCTTAAATTTATTGAAAAAAGTTTATATAATGTCTCATTATTCTTCCTTCTTTTTTTTTTTTTAATTTTTTTTATTGTTATGTTAATCCCCATACATTACATCATTAGTTTTAGATATAGTGTTCCATGATTCATTGTTTGTGCATAACACCCAGTGCTCCATGCAGAACGTGCCCTCCTCAATACCCATCACCAGGCTAACCCATCCTCCCAACCCCCTCCCCTCTAGAACCCCCAGTTTGTTTTTCAGAGTCCATCGTCTCTCATGGTTCTTCTCCCCCTCCGATTTCCCCCCCTTCATTCTTCCCCTCCTGCTACATTCTTCTTCTTCTTTTTTTCTTTCTTAACATATATTGCATTATTTGTTTCAGAGGTACAGATCTGAGATTCAACAGTCCTGCACAATTCACAGCGCTTACCAGAACACATACCCTCCCCAGTGTCCATCACCCAGTCACCCCATCCCTCCCACCCCACCCCCCACTCCAGCAACCCTCAGTTTGTTTCCTGAGATTAAGAATTCCTCATATCAGTGAGGTCATATGATACATGTCTTTCTCTGTTTGACTTATTTCGCTCAGCATAATACCCTCCAGTTCCATCCACGTCGTTGCAAATGGCAAGATCTTATTCCTTTTGATGGCTGCATAATATTCCATTGTATATATATACCACATCTTCTTTAGCCATTCATCTGTTGATGGACATCTTGGCTCTTTCCACAGTTTGGCTATTGTGGACATTGCTGCTATAAACATCAGGGTGCACGTAGCCTTTCGGGTCCCTACTTTTGTATCTTTGGGGTAAATACCCAGTAGTACAATTGCTGGATCATATGGTAGCTCTATTTTCAACTTTTTGAGGAACCTCCATACTGTTTTCCAGAGTGGCTGCACCAGCTTGCATTCCCACCAACAGTGTAGGAGGGTTCCCCTTTCTCCGCATCCCCGCCAACATCTGTCATTTCCTGACTTGTTAATTTTAGCCATTCTGACTGGTGTGAGGTGGTATCTCATTGAGGTTTTGATTTGGATTTCCCTGATGCCGAGCGATATTGAACACTTTTTCATGTGTCTGTTGGCCATTTGGATGTCTTCTTTGGAAATATGTCTGTTCATGTCTTCTGCCCATTTCTTGATTGGATTCTTTGTTCTTTTGGTGTTGAGTTTGATGAGTTCTTTATAGATTTTGGATACTAGCCCTTTATCTGATATGTCATTTGCAAATATCTTCTCCCATTCTGTCAGTTGTCTTTTGGTTTTGTTGACTGTTTCCTTTGCTTTGCAAAAGCTTTTTATCTTGATGAAGTCCCAATAGTTCATTTTTGCCCTTGCTTCCCTTGCCTTTGGCGATGTTTCTAGGAAGAAGTTGCTGCGGCTGAGGTCGAAGAGGTTGCTGCCTGTGTTCTCCTTTAGGATTTTGATGGACTCCTGTCTCACATTGAGGTCTTTCAACCATTTGGAGTCTATTTTTGTGTGTGGTGTAAGGAAATGGTCCAGTTTCATTCTTCTGCATGTGGCTGTCCAATTTTCCCAACACCATTTGTTGAAGAGACTGTCTTTTTTCCATTGGACATTCTTTCCTGCTTTGTCAAAGATTAGTTGACCATAGAGTTGAGGGTCCATTTCTGGGCTCTCTATTCTGTTCCATTGATCTATGTGTCTGTTTTTGTGCCAGTACCATACTGTCTTGATGATGACAGCTTTGTAGTAGAGCTGGAAGTCTGGAATTGTGATGCCGCCAGCTTTGCTTTTCTTTTTCAACATTCCTCTGGCTATGCGGGGTCTTTTCTGGTTCCATACAAATTTTAGGATTATTTGTTCCATTTCTTTGAAGAAAGTGGATGGTATTTTGATGGGGATTGCATTGAATGTGTAGATTGCTCTAGGTAGCATTGACATCTTCACAATATTTGTTCTTCCAATCCATGAGCATGGAACGTTTTTCCATTTCTTTGTGTCTTCCTCAATTTCTTTCATGAGTATTTTATAGTTTTCTGAGTACAGATCCTTTGCCTCTTTGGTTAGATTTATTCCTAGGTATCTTATGGTTTTGGGTGCAATTGTAAATGGGATCGACTCCTTAATTTCTCTTTCTTCTGACTTGTTGTTGGTGTATAGGAATGCCACTGACTTCTGTGCATTGATTTTATATCCTGCCACTTTACTGAATTCCTGTATGAGTTCTAGCAGTTTTGGGGTGGAGTCTTTTGGGTTTTCCACATAAAGTATCATATCATCTGCAAAGAGTGAGAGTTTGACTTCTTCTTTG